>NC_135497.1:540248961-540501461 GCF_052857255.1 Amblyomma americanum | reverse complement strand
TATTCCAAGATGGTGTGCACAAATCACTACACCTCGATTCAGCCTGTAACACAGGAAAAAAAAAAATGAACACATGGTCTCCAATGTGTACTGTCTTTGCGAAATTGACCCTGATCTAGTACACAATAGTCGCAAAAAATAATAGAGCTGCGCTTTTACTGTAGCAATGTTACCCAGGGGAAAAGAAGCGCCAAAAACTTGCGAAAAACTTCTGCTTTAGTAAAGCGCATAGAGGCCGAAACCATCTGTTTGGCATATTTAGAAAAAAAAAATAAACGAGAGAGCTGTCAATTCTAGAACAGCATAAATAAGATAGGAATAAATTAGGTTCGGACATATATAAATCTCGAATTCATCACTGCAGTGGAAGGTTCTCACGAATTCACTGCGATCCGCAAAAGACCTGGCGTACTGTAGAGGAAACTCTACAAAATACCGCAAACAGAAATCCCGGTTGATATGTAAACAGGGGCGGGGGGTACTAAGAGGCGAAGCTCTCGCCAATGTAACGAACAAACACTTTTCAACATTTGGAAAGTTTGATGGCGCTGACCAACGGACATTTTGGCGCCAGCTTTATTTCAGTGCAGTTCATTACAGGTTTCGCTATTGTTCGCTTATCTGGGGAGTCACTGGGTAATGTAATCTTGAAAGGCCCTTTTTATTGCAAAAGAAATCTATTCGCTTTGTTGAAAATTTTTCAAGATATGACTCCACATATTCCTACTTCAGCGAGTACTACCTATACAAACGTTACACTACCAGCGACCGTGTCAGGCGGCATTCTTGGAACTCGTAGCCAATCGACAACAATGTTTTTTTTTTCTAAATTCACGAACGATATGGAACCCATATACTGGAACCCATCCCGATTTAATTCATCTTTTCCTGTCTGCTTTTCGTAAGCGAGCGAAAAGTCACTTCCTGGGAAGTGCACTATAGTTTTTTATTTTATTTTTCCTGCTTATATCTTTCGCACATTTCTTTTAATTTTCTTGGTAGGTACAGAGTTAGTTTCTACACATATGTTGCATCTGTGTCGGCTCTTGCAATGCTCTGTTCTGATATTTTTTTTGTTTTTTTTCTAGGCACGCATTCAGTTTCTATAGTTATGTTTGATTTGTCTTCTCTTGCACTCCCTTACAAAAATCAATGTTGACTTTGTGTTGAAATTCCAGCAACCCATGTCAACACACACTGTTGAAATTGTGTTGAAAAGGTGGCGAGTTTTGGGTGATTCAGTGTTGACAGCATGTTGAGCCCATGTTGAAAATTGGCACATGAGTTTCTGTTGTGCATGTGTTGAATTAATTCAACACTAACTGCTGTTGATTTTCTGTTGAAGTGATGTTGAAAAGCTAAAAGTTGATTATCTGTTGAATTTCGACCAATAAACAACAAAAAATGTGTACGATCATAAGTTAGCCAGCAGCTAACTTGGCACGTGGCGGCCAGCCAAAGAATGAGGCGCGATGAGCAACGGCAGAGATATGATTTAATGGCAGTTAGGCACGAGCACCATGCCACTGCCAGCCTCGTCGTCTTTGTAACACTATCTGGGGCCATGAGCGATTGTTCCGGATCATTGAAGAGTACAAAATGGTGATGAGCTTGAGGGGTGAAAGTAGTGCCACAATGAATAAGCTGGGCGAATGATTCCTGGTCCAGAAAACTTCCAGGCCGCAGTACAGTGCATACTGTACAGCGATCACTACTACCTCGTGCCTTTCTAGCTATCGGCAGCCAGGACTAGGTCTTCCCATGTCCACAGCTACCCATAAGCTCATGGCTCTCGGAATCTCCAATACCGTGAGCGAACTGATCGAAGCAACCCTCACCGCCCAGTATGAGCGGCTCACTCACACACGCTGGCCGAGCGGTACTGCAGCAAGTTGGGATCTCCCCGCCGAGATCGGCCCCAAGTTACGCTGAACTTACATCGGAATATCGCCTAAATCTCCGCATTCCTCCCATTCCCAAACGGATGCACCCGGAACACCACGCCGAGAGACGGGCCGACCGGGCTCGTCAGTTCGAGAAACGCTTCAGCAGACGTCCGGACGTCACGTATACGGACGCCTCTTACCATCCATCGAGGCCAGCGATGGTGGCGGTAGCTCTCGCCCCTCACCGCAGCTGGTACACAGCCTGCAGCATTCGCAATGCAGAAACAGTCACCGCAGCTGAGGAGGTTGCCATTATTGCGCTCGCACTAGCTGACCCTAATACCAAAGTCGTCATCAGTGACTCTCAACAGGCTATTCGCAATTACGATGCTGGCCGTATCTCTTGCCAGGCGTTACACATTCTACGTTCTACAGCACCCTCTTCCACATCTCGCTTACTTCTTTGGGCTCCAGCCCACGAGTCGCTCAGCGGAAACGCCCAGGCACACACTCTCGCTCGAGATCTCAGCTGCCGAGCCGAGAGTATGATCAGCCACCCTGCTTCCGCTGACACTAATATCCCACGCGCTTCTCTACTCACCACTTACACGGACATACTCCAGCACTACCGACTCCAAAGGTGCACATATCCTCCCGCACACCGCGATCTAACAAGACGCGAGGCCGTCCAATGGCGCAAACTACAAACTGGCAGCTTCCCACACCCCCTCTTATACAGCAGGATCTTTCCGGAACAGATAGCCCCCATGTGTAAACACTGCTCAACTCCGGCCACACTTATACACATGGTGTGGACTTGTACACATTACAACACAGACAACGCAAACACCCCAGAGACGTGGGAGTCTCTCCTGTGTACTTCCAAGCCAGCAGACCAACGCTGGCTTATCCAGTGCGCGGTGGAGGCCGCGGCATCCCAAAGGATCCCCGCCGACCTCCTCTAAGTCAGCGCAACCGGTCCTTTGACTGGTCCCCTGTTTTTGGGCGCAATAAAAGAGTTTACCTACCTACCAGCCAGGACCTAAAGTCAGAGCTGGTGGCAGGCAGGTACACCTCCCCAATGCAATGCCTCATCTCCTACTATGCACCATAGAAATCACCTTGTCCTTCTAAATTTACTACCACCTGTCAGATAAGCACAAGCTTGCCTGACTCATCCCCATTTCCATGAGTTTTGTACAGCTTAAAGCTGTAGTATGTACGTCATGTTAATTTAGCTGCGTCATATCACAATTCACCTCCAGACAGGCTAGTGCACTTTCTAGGTGATGAAGCCAGTGTGTACCTTGGATAAAGTGGGCATGCATTAGTAATTTTTTCGTGCACAGCTGGTTTGAACTATTTTGGATGAAGCAACCATTTTACTGCATCACACTCATTCAACTCGCAAATCTTTCAAGAAGTGATATTTCAGATATCTGCTTAGCTTAGAGACAAGTAGTTCTGTCAGCTGTAGATTATGAGCATATTCTGCGCGTTGTTACTGACCAACAACAAATATAGTTGGATATTCATTTTTTAACAGAAGGCAGGAAATAATAGTTGAACTCATTTCAGTTTATTTTAGTTCCCGTGCAAGGAGTGCTGCCAGGCTGTTTTTTAAATACGCCACATTGACTCCAGGAAAATGGTCACACGTGTACCCTGCAAAGATATAAAACAAATCACAATTACAGTGTGCTACATATCAACTGAAACACAAAGTCAATATTATTTGTGAGCACTGCCCTTGATCACCTCATCATACTGGTATGGTATATAGGGTTTACCATCCCAGAACAACACAAGGCTATAAGGGGCGCCGCAGTGGAAGGCTCCTGATTTGAACCACATGGCGTTCTGTGCACTGAAATATGGCCGCCGAGTGCATAACCACTGAGCCACTGCACTGGGGCATGCATGAAATTACATGTGCCGTCAAGAATGAGTCAATATGCCTGTCACTGCTTGCATGATATCAACTGAAACTATTGCCACAACTAGCTGCCTCAACTCTGTGAACATTACCATACTATGCTTACTTTCTCCTTGTACATGAAACTGAAGAGAGTACACTAAAGCATCGGGTTACACACAGAATGTGCACTTCAATACTGTCCGTCTTGAACAGTTTCAGCAATATTAATTGTTCAGGAAAAGTAAAAGAAAATTCGACATCCACAACCACTGAGAAACAGTAACTGCAAAAAAATAAACTACAATGTTGGGCAGGCTGGGTTATACTAAGATAAATGCTAAGTACACAAAAGCAGCAAAAGCAATTAAACTGCACAAGCAGATAAAACTACCTTCCTAAAGAACCACTGCCATGCTACTTGTGCATTAATTACAGTTGTGTATAGAACATTCAATTTTATAGCTCTGATTTCCATGGCACTCCACAAAGAAAGCATGTCAGCACAGATGTTTTACTCTGCTTCAAACAAAACAGTCTGCTAAAGAGTCCTATTATTCATACAGTAGCCTGTTATGGCCTATGGTAACCTTCATAGTGGTAAGGCAGATCTCGCATACCTCACCCAACTGAATGTGCCCATGCTTGCTTCAGCTATTTGCACCAGAAATGAGTCATGAGGACCGAGCTTACAGAACGCTAAATTTCATGAACGCACAGTTTATCTTGTGCCTCCTTAGCAAGTAATAAAGTGCAGTAACCGACGAGTAATTCGGAGTTCGATGAGGCACTGTCAGTTACCCCATAGAAGCGCATACATATTCACGACGGATATTTTGGACTTTCAAAGTCCGAAAGTTTGATTTTTCAGACTAATTTCAGTCGCCTGCGGGCCAAAATCGGCCATCTTATTGGCTTTTTGCTGGCGCAAAAGGCGCCATCTTGGATTGAGGTGGATTTACTCTGCAGTTGGATTGGCTTGAAATACTTTTGGTACCTCATTTTTGCCAGTAGAGGTCCCTGCGATCTCTGACACTTCGAGGTGGCAGTCGGATAGTCATCGCCGTCAACTTGCTTTTGTTGCCAAAATTCTCGGGGGCAGTTATCGCTTGTCTCATACGTTGAAAATTAAAAACTGGTTGTTGGGGGAAGGAAGTGGCGCAATATCTGTCTCACACCTCGGTGGACACCTGAACCGTGCATTAAGAGAAGGGATAAAGAAGGGACTAAGAGAACAATGAGGTGCCATAGTGGAGGGCTCCGGAGTAATTTCGACTACCTGGGGATCTTTAAACGTGCACTGACATCGCACAACTCAGGGGCGCCTGTGCATTTCGCCTCCATTGAAATGCGGCCGCTGCGGTCGGGTACGAACCCGGGGAATCCGGATTAGTAGCCGAGCTCCCTAACCACTGAGCCACCACAGCGGGTCTCATACAGTCATTCGCCGTTTCGTCACTTGGATTTCTCCGACCGTGTCGACAGAGTGACGCTCCGTCTTCATGAAGTTACATCCATTCGCAATTTTGTGATTGCTTTGAACGAAAAGTGCCTTGTCTTTGAGTGTGTTTGACAAGCGGTGTAGTGCACACTTGGGTTGTGGATAACATGGCCCCGCCAGGTCCATGAAGGAAGCGCGGGAAGTATTAAGCTAAACGCCGTGACCTTGCTGTCTAGCGTAGACAGTGAAAGCACAACTTTGGCACATATCGTCGGCAGCAAGAGAAATTTTCCGCTTAACTTCTCTTTCGCTGCGAAACACTGCCACCGAGTCGCACTCATGACGCCAAAACAAAGCAGGGAAATAGTGCAAACTGGGGTGCAGTACATGAAGGAGTGCCCGACACTAGGCTCAACAACACTGTCTGAAGAAAACGTGGCCAATGGCGGGGGAAGAATAGACAGACTATGAATGTGGATTCCGCTACACGTTTCGCTGGCCCCTCGTCGACTTGACAAGCGTTGACGACAATGAGAATGGCAGACTACACGTGGAAGGCCGCCATCGCGCACTGCTGTGAAGCTGACCCCCCAAAAGAAAAAATTAGCAGGTAACTCGCACCCTCACTTATTAAAGGCGTTTTTTTAAATTTCGGTGCAGGTTATACGCGAGCAAATGCGGCACGTGCCAGCACTTTCTCATGGTGCAGCGTCTGTTTTTAAGGTATGCATTGGGTGACTGATAAAATATGTCAGCCTATTTGCCCACACACTTCTGCCAGCCACGCAAACATCCCCACTCATGTGGTCCCTCCACCTTCGCACATGACTGCACATGCCAGGTTTGGTGTTTTCAGCATACCATGTGGGCTAAGATATCTGCCAGCACACATTTCTGGTAGGAGTAATATAATAAACAACCATGAGAAATGTTAGCACAAGGCAGTTTGCGGTCTGTGGACCTTGTAGTCTTCACCTATGGAAAAGTTTATGTAGACATAGAAAAGGGGGGTGCCAAGTACCATAATATGGCACAAAAGCAGTGCTGTCGCCATGGGCGCAACCAATACACACACACTTGCAAGTGCTGTTGTGCTGTGGAATGTTATGTTAATCTGGCGCTAGAAAAATTAGCCTTCTAGGCTGAAGCCATGACAGTACAGCCCATAAAAGAAGTGCACCAAATTTCTGAGCAGCGAGGCAGTGGAGTGTTGGAAGGGACTGCTCTAAAGTCTTGCAAGCAGCCGGGTCTCTCTCATAACTTAAAACTCGAACTTAACTACATGGCCTATACTTTTCCTTCAATGCTTTGCTATAGTTTGGCCCTTAATTTTTAAGCAAGCAAGCAGAGAAGAGATGGAACACTCACCTATCACAGCAGACAGCCGAACAGGGTCTAGGGCCTCCTTCACAGGAAGGCCCTTTTGCACGTTATTCTTCATCCCATAGAGGGACTTTCCCCTCAACTCCTCCTCCGTGAACACATTCCGAAGGAGCGCCCTGGCGAATTTCCCAGGGCTGCTTTGACACTGCCGCTCCAACATTTGCAGAATGGTGCGGTCAACCAGTACGCCATTCCCAATGTCAACCTGCAAACAGCACAGCAATCAAAGATAAAGGCAAGCAAGCGAATTCAGCTGTTTCAATGGAAATGCTAGATTGCCCGTTATCCTCTGTGCAGTTGGGATGTCAGCAGTTGTTTAATGCGAGGAAATTACTTAACTGTACTGCAACTGCAAAAATTTTTCGAAAGAGATCCTGCATTAATGGGTTCAATGCGAATTGTAGTGCTGTAATAGCCTAGCGACTAGATGAAGTGCCTGCAAGGAAAGCATGGGCTCTTTCACGTTACCTGAGCATATTGCACTGTATGACCATCTACTTCAGGGGTCCTCAAATTGGATCTATGGTACACCGAGGTATGATGGAGGGCTTTTTGGGGTTTCCTGAGCATCTATTTACATGCATGCCTCTACAATAACCTTTTCAATTGCCAATTTTTTTAGGACTGATCACACTGCAACTGATTAGTGCACAGCCAGTCATAACTTAATTTGGTCATTTCTTCGATACGTGTTTCATAACCTGTTCGTGCTCAGCACTTCGCGGAAAAGATTTGAGGAATTTATGGTTGTAGACGGCTCAGTTGGTATACTAAGGCACCAATGCGTGTCTGATTTAGCATTTCGTCTCCATGCCTTGAGGAAGCAACAAGGATGATTGCACGTGGCTGGCTAAGCGAAAAACATGCATGTGCTGCCGATCACCCGCAGTGCCCTCTTTCTGGCGATTCTCCCTTTCACTGTCCGGTGGGGCGACGGTCTGCAGACATGCAGATATACATTTTAGGACATGCCTCTAATGGGCTCATGCATGAATTCAAGAAGCCGTGATAACTTCTCTATCGAATGCCAGAGAAAATTTCAAACGCAGAAGAGTACCTCACTTGTATATTCAAGAGTATGTGCAACGATCATATTTTAGCTCACAAACCTTTGCACATGGCACAACAGGCTGATCTGGCTCCTTTTTGGACTCCAGCATCCTCTCCAGCCGTTTCACCATTTTGGCTGGCACTGCAATGGACAGGGAAAGAAAATTGTTAGCATTCTATTAAAACAGGAAGAATGTGAGCACACCACTCAAAGCCCAGGCAGCAACCCGCAAGTAAGTAGTCTATTTTCCAGTTGTAAACAAAACACACCTATAAACATCTACCATTATAAAAAAGTATGGAATCAGTTAAAAGGGCCCTGAAATGAATTCGATGAGCTTATTCTAGTGCAACATATCTGCAGAGGTGGTCTTTATAAGCATTCAATTCATATTTGAAAGCTGTGCATGAACACTATAATTTGAAATAATTTTTAAATCTCTGCTCGCAGTACCTCGCAATCGATTAAGGAGACACACCTCATCGTGCGTCCCCCACCCCAATGACATCAGTGGGCAGAGGCGGTGAGGCGTGTCTCCGTAACCGGTTGCAAGCTACTGCGAGCAGATTTTTAAAAAATTATTTCCAAATGATAGGGTCCATGCAGAGCTTCCAAATATGACTCGAATGCCCACAAAGACCACCTCTACAAATCTGGTCCACTAGAATGAGCCCATCAAAATGATATCAGGGGCCCTTTAAAACAAAAACACCGGTTTCTGGGCATGTTAAGGGTAGCCAATGCCTGTTTCGCAGAGCAGGGTTTGTACATTTTCCTTTCCAAAATACACAAATATTCAAGAGGCATTCCTATCGCTGGCCTATATTTTAAATTTACATGAATAAAAATACTGCCACAAGGTTTCGTTTCCTCCAAAAAGCGCAAGGGGCCTAGCATCTAAGCTGTAGCAGCCGCATAGATTCTAGGAAAGTTTATTATCATTAGTAGTGAATATTGCTCGCCAATGTGTGGAACCAAAGGTTTATAGCTACTTAGAATAAAGCTGGAATTCAACCTAGTTCATGTACAAAATGATGAGCCATTTCAGTGGAGTGTACTGTATCAAGGCTCTCTCAAAGATTCTCCAGAAACTGGGTGTTAGGTTGAACACTATCTGTCATCTATACAACTGGCTGACAAACACATTTTTTAAAAATGAAGAAACATCTCCAAGTGCAAAGCCTATCCACAAGCTATCAACTGAAGAACTTTTTGCAAACATTTTCACACAGTTCATATGATGGGCCTTGCTTGAGTCCATGAGATGCCCTAGAGTATATTGCGCATAAATAAAATCTCAAATTGCAAGATATGTCCGAGATGTCGCTCTGCTTAAAAACAAACACAGACGTCTTACATTAAAAATGAATATTGCATTGTTAACCAGCCTGATTAAAACACTCATATCTGAAATGAACACCAAGAAAGAGATTGTTATGACTTGTGCTTACCAGCAAGGAGAAGGAAAAGGAAAGACATGGAAGGTTAATCAGAACAAACCATTTTGCTGTGCTGCACTGTGAGAAAGGAGTGTCGGGGCAATGGTGAAGCAGAAAAAGAAGCAAGAGGAAAATGAAATCAGTAAACAATGTCAGCACAGACATAAGTTTGAAAACTCAGGCAGGCAAATATTTTCGTTAAGCAATAGATATGGCAATACTAACAATGCCCAACGGTGCGTGCTTATAAAGAGACCATCTTGATCTGAAAGTGTTGACAGTTAAAGGCAAAGAATAAACAGTGCTGTAGAAGAGGAAACATTACACCCGCTGAGCACGAACACAGTACAAATGTATGCTTCGGGCATAGAACAGTTGTATATGTGAAGTGGTGATCAAGAACCAGCAGACTGCACACAGTTATGCTAAGTATTCAGACATGTATGACGTAATGCCTCCAAGTACAAAATGCACGCACTTAATGATTTATTGCAAGAACAGGTTTCATGCCAAAACTAAAATTTCAAGTGCAAGGAATGTGAAGCCATCCCAGAATTCTCACCAGCTATTTTCTCGGCTGCTTCCAGCTGCCTCTTCAAGCTTTCATTTTCATTTCTCAGGCAGGAAATCTCCTCCTGCTGCTCCTTAAGCTGCTGTGCAGCTGATCTACAGCATGGGTGTTCCTGAAGAAGTGGCATGACAATTATTGAAATGTAAAATATTTTAAAAATTGAAGCATATCCTTGTGCAGTTTCAACCACTTCTGGCTGTAGTATACATGCCAGATGTCTTCAGTATTAAAAAAAAAGGTTTGGTTTTTGTAATGATTGCAGTAGTTTACTGCATGACCACTTAAAACTGAATAGCATGCACTTCAGCTGTTCTAATGTCCACATGATATGCGCTACTAGCAAGGGCTACACATTTCTAACATAATGAAACATCCAGCACTGAAAAGTATGAGTATTTCAGATTGCATTTCATTACTGAGGTAGAAAAACTGAATCCACAAAAAAAAAACCACTATCAAGGACACAGGCGAATATGAACAATCTGCTTACGTGTGCACTTGTCACAAATAAACAAGCACCATGTGCAAAAAAACTACCTTTATAGTTTAGAAGCCACTTTACTGCTGTTGCATATTCTCATCAAGTACCACATGCATTAAATGAAAAACACTAACTTCAACCAAGACACCAATGGATTAACATAATGCACCATCCGTTAGTTCATAATATGAACACCCACAAGTAATTAGCGCTTCAGGTTTGCCCCTGATTTGGTTTGAGAAGAAAAGAGGAGCACACACTGTGCAATTTGTAGACAAAGGCATGCTTTGGCAGTGGGAATCCTAAAGTTCAGCCATGTTTGTGCACACATATGGAACCACCCCTTGACTCCACCAAAACAAAGGGCAAATATACCAACCAAAATGTAAGGACTATTTCAGCCATTTGACTGGCACTCTTAGAGGTTGTGACCCCTGGCAGCACCCATTACCAGTTAATAGAATGGCAGCAAATAACTTGCGAGTCCATGCTTAGTGACAGTTTTCTTGTTTATTATTAAGCAATTCAGTCATATGTAATGTGAAACTAAAAAAGAACAAATTGATTTGGTTTACTTTGGAGGTACTGCGTACCCAGCCCTTATTTTTCCATCAAATGGGAGTTTAAGGATGAAGCGAAAACCTGCTAGTGGTTTTATGCCATTATACAATACAACTGCCATCTACTCTGCCAGGGTGGCTCGGTAGTTATGGTGCTCGGCTTCTAACCCTAAAGACTAGATATACCGTATGACCTCTCCCACTGCGATTCTACGCTGTTTGTCACCAGTGGCTCAGAGTGGCATTTACAAATGCCTATTCGGACCTCATCACAATGGCAGACTCTCCTGCACGTGAGAACTACGGGTTTGATGAGCGGATCGGGCACCTACTTAGCGACTGCCTACGGTTTGAGTGTGAGTGCACCCTCCCAACCACTTGGGCCCTTGTCCTCCACCCCCATAAGCAAGGTTTGTAGTGCACTGCACCTAACATTAATATAAGAGGAAAGCAGTGAAGGCGGTTTTGAAATTTTTAAAGCTCTCACAGTTGAGTTTCTGGCTATAAACTATGCACCTACTACAGTCAGATACAGCTCAAGAAAGAAGTGGCAAAATGCCCCAAAGGAGGACCTTCTTTCATTGGCATCAACCGATCTTTATGCCATTATGGTTAATCCATGGCTAATTGCAGTCAATCAACCTCTAGCTCTCAATCCCCAGCAGCCGCAGAGCAACTAACCAAGGCGACACTCTAAACAACAATGCAGTGGAGAGTCCTAACAATCGCTCGATCCAGACAGGCTGCCATTGGAAACTAAACCTGGCAACATGTAACGCAAAAACCTTAAGAGTGAGGCTAGCCTGGCAGTGTTAGAAGAATTTCCAGGTATTGGATGTCTAGGGTTTAGTGATGTTAGGAGGGCAGATGAAGCATATAAAATGTTAACGGGTGACACCGTACTATGTTGCTGATTAATGTCAAGGAGAGAGCTAGATGTGACATCCCTGGAAACAAAAAGGAATTCTGCAGCCTTAATGAGATGTTGGCAACTATTGTAATTGAGCTTAACGAGAAGGTTGTACCGCCATCAGCATGCTTAACATGAACGCTCGGCAGCATGGCTTGGGCTGGCTTGGACTGATGTCAGCGCTGCGACGCGTCACAATTTTGGTACGACTGTCAGGTCATGAATGACGCCACATGGAGGTCGGCCAGTGGTAGGTTTGTATAGAGGAGCGACATGTATACGCTTGTCTGAAGTGGCAGTGCTCGACTTGCTGTACTATAAGGACGCTTGATGACATCACCCATTTCACTTGCTATCTGTGATTTTCGATACCACCTGCGAGTACACATACGACCCATAAGCTTTTAGTGCAAAAGCAGTTTTGCTCACTAACATCAACCAGGAATTTTGTGATCATTGGATCTTGTGCAGTTTCCTAGCAATAGCGATGATACATCAGGTAAGTTAAAAAGAAATCAAGATAACATCCACCACTGGGAGTCGAACCCGCGGCGAGGTGAACTGATCAGATTTGCAGGCCACTGCGCGAGAGCACTAGGCTATCACCGCAGCCAAACACACCTCGTGTTAAACTGCAGAACACAGTTATGCCGTGAATTGCACATCTGCAGTGCAAATAGGCTTATAGGGGTTTAACGTCCCAAAGCAACTCAGGCTATGAGAGACGCCGTAGTGAAGGGCTCCGGAAATTTCGACCACCTGGGGTTCTTTAACGTGCACTGACATCGCACAGTACACGGGCCTCTAGCATTTCGCCTAAACCGAAATTTGACCGCCGCGGTCGAGATCGAACCCGTGTCTTTCAGGCCGGCAGCCGAGCGCCATAACCACTAAGCCACCGCGGCGGCTGTTGCAGTGCAAACAGATCAGACAAGCTTAACAGGAGTGTAATATTGTCCCCAGATGTGTCGACGGCCCAGCAAAGCAAAATCATGACCTCTACTCAGTTTTACTGCGTTAAAGAGACTATGGGACTATGCAATGAATAATAAGTCACTTGTAAATGTTTTCAATGCTTAGAAATGATGCTAAGAAGCATTCACACCAAGTACGAGTCTTCGAAACTGAACCGGCAATTTATTATGAATTTTTAAAAACCGTGTTTTTTAAAATTTCCGGGCTGATTGGTGTCCTCGTAGTGACCGATTTTTAAACTTATATTGTGAAAAAAGACGTCACTGTACCCATGACGTCGCCAGGCCACCACACGCTCTCATTCGCTGGAGCCACGGCAGCCACGAAGTCACAGGCACACTTCCGGTAGCCGTGAAAATCGTCTGCTCGTGCCACCGCACGACTCTCTCGGGCAAGCGCGAGCCAGGGCATTGCCTTCGCGCATATGGTTTCAATTTTCCTCTGCCGCCTCCTTCTGTATGGAGTTCCGGAGCCACTCGCAGTGGCTCGTCGAGTCGCTACTGTCGTCACTGGCGTTCAGTCGGTATGGCGTGAACGCATAGGGCTCGATGCCCATCGCGGCCGTAAGAGCGAGCAGTCGCACCTTGAGGTTCCGGTCTATTACTGCTAACTACAACAGACGACAAGCAAAGAAACCCGACGCGCGCCGCAATCACGCCGCCGACGCTGCTGCTGGGGTGCTAGGAGCGACAACCGGAAGTTGCAAAAGGAACGTCAGCGGATGACGTATTCATGGGCGGGGCCCAGTCCCAGAGCTGTTTTCTTTATTTTTGTCTGGTGCCCCGCGTGTACGAGTTGAGGGGGGAGAGGAGGAGCGTAATTTTAAATCGTCTATATCTTCGGTGTTATTGATGCTAGCTTAAAAATTCTTGCATTGGGGTGACGAGTGATGAAATGCCTATCTCTCGTCTGCTTTATGTAATCTCAATTTATTGCAGTCCCTTGAAAACCCTACAAATTTTATTGCCATATGCCCTGAAATTATTTATTTTCCTGCTGTATTGCAGGCTAGAAAATGGCAGGCTTTGCACAATGTTTGCTAGGCTAGGGGAATCACACCCTTTACAGAAAATTGAAAATTGATTTCTTGGGGAAAGGAAATGGCCCAGTGTCTGTCTCACATATCAGCAGACACCTGAACAGGACACCTGAACCCTGCCATAAGGGAAGGGATAAAGGAGGGACTAAAAGAAGAAAGGAAGAAACAGGTACCGTAGTGGAGCTTTTAGTCCATTGCAGGTTTTTGTTCAATAATATGATACTTATACAAGTGGTAATGCTAGGGTTGAGGTCCATCATATTTTGCACTTTCTACATGCTGAATGGAAAGAATGGTACCCAAATATTAAGGAACCGTGCTGAGTGCGAAAAGGAAACTGCGGATAACCTAGAACATCGCGGAAACGACACTGCAGATTTGGAGACTCCAGACGAGACGTCATTGATGAGTGTTGCCCTGTACAGCAGTCTGTGTTGAAAGGGACACAGGATGAGCGCTCGTCCTGTGTCCCTCTCTTGTCCTCGTTTGTCTCATGCTAAGGCAACCTGGATATCATGAATCACCAACTGGCCTAAAACTCCACTTTATTAAAAGCTTAGTTTGAATCGCATCAACGAGTCTAGCTCAAGACATGTAAGTGCAGTTCTTATGCCCCGACACTAGATCTCCAGAGCAGCATGGACTATGCAGGAAGCCGCCCTGCAAAGAACCCTTCGATGCACACTTTGAGGCCAAACTCGAAAGGCATGCAAGACATCGCACACCATGTTGCTTTGCTGAGATAAGCAAACCGCAACATTTTCCGGGTGCACATGAGACTGCAGCCACGACCAAAAAGTGGCAAAACAAGCCTGTCAAGTGGGTGCTCTTCCCCCGCCGGTCAGACACAGGAGTAAGACAAGTCGACCAGTCAAATCGAGCTGCACTCCAGCTGTGGTTAGCTGCCGTAAACATACTGAGATATTATCTCAGCAACAGTGGCCAACGCTCAATGGAACTGGCGTCAGTCCAAGCCATGCTGTCAAGCATTCGTGTTAAGTGTGCCGACAGCAGTGCAGGCAATGAACTTATGGTCGTGAACACAGAAACCTATGGCAGATAGCTACAAACTCTAGTTGTGGCAATGCGCGGTGGCTACTTTTCACAATGTGGCAAAAAGGGTTCTGCTGCCTTGCCTGCTTCTGGCAAACGGAGAAACACACCTCCCTTTCTACTGTTTTTTAAAGCAATCGCCGTGCATCACCACAAGTAGAGTTCGAGGCTGCTCGGCACGCACTTCAGTGCTCATGCTCATAAATTTCATGACTGCGCAGGTTTACACAGCTATACCCAGACATTATGAGGAGATGTTTGAAAGATTCTAAGGAGACATTGTTAACTATGCCTGGAACCCGACAGGGTCAGTTTAAGCGAAGCAGGAGAGGCCTTTGTTTTGCAGTGGACGTAGCATAGTTAGTCTGATGATAATTTGATCAATGCACACCCCCACACACAAAAACCCCTACCATCAGCAGCAATATGCAGCATTGTAGATCATGCTATTACAAATGATTAGCAACTCATCGTCGTAGCAGCAAGCGCAGGGGCACCTATGCATCAGCTAGGTTTGGGCTGCTAAGCACATGCAACGAACTACCATCTGCACCAATGCAATAATTGGCAACAGACCTTAACAAAGTCCTGAGCAGTTCGTTACTTTATAGCCCTTGCATGCAGTTGTGTGACCGTTCTTGTGGTCTCTACTTTTTCTCAGGCGTGTACAAACAGCCCAGGCCTGGATGTCCTCTAAAGTATTTGGTTTCCCGCCTTTCCGTCTTTTGCGGCAAAAATTTATAAGACACTATTTAAATACCACACAGAGAAAATAAGCGATGGCCTAGGCAGTAAAGCGTTTACATATGCAACTTCTGCGTGCAGGTTGCGAATGCACGTGGAACAAATTTTTGTTCCCTTGCTCGTCAAGAGGCACAGGAACAAAGTTATTAGTAAACCTGATACAGTAAATTGCCCCGCATTAAAAGCATGTTACAATAACAGCATCTGTGGTGAAATGCCCACAGTTATCCTTGATATTGCGTTCGCCACCGCGCACGCACAAATATTCAAACGGCCCCCCTTGAACTGAAATCGCTTTGAAATGAACGACAGTGCAAAGAACACACGTAACAGCATTATTGATACGCACATTGCACGTGGACATCCCGGCTGACGGTTGGCTGTCCTCCCTCCGCCTGTCCACGCATTCTGGCGCTTCCGCGGCAAGTTTCGCCCTTTTTTTTTCTAGTGAGGCTTGTTTACCTGTCAGAAACAATGCAAATGAACTCCACTACCTGAAAAGGCGTAAACTTGACTAAACACGCAAAAGAAATACAAGTACTCACCTAGGTACAGCAATTCAGCTTTCGCCGGCTGCTCGCCCTCCTTCCAAAAAACGCTCACAACTGAGCCTTTCAATTGTTTTATGGCGCCTTCTTCGGTTAAAAGTCGGATGCCGATGGCAGGGTCCGCGAGGGTTTTAACAGGATAAACATCCCACTTAGCTTCCTCCACCCATTTTATCAAAATGTGGCTCATTGTCACGGAGTGGGTAGAAACACGAGGCCTTCCTGTAGCACCTGCTGAACCGACTGGACCGCAAACAGGGCTTGGTGGCTTGGCTTGGATGGTTGGAATTACAGGTGCGGTATTTGGCTGCACTCATGCCTTTTGCCGCTAGGGAAGGGCACCTACGGTTGGTGTGGCGCTACAGTCAACCTGTTGGGCAAGATTGCATTTGCCATTACTTTACTTCAAGCACGCTTCATTACTCGATTTCAAAATAATAAGACAGGAAAAATTCACCGGTAGGCAGTGAGAGGAGAGTAATCATTTATCCTAGCACATGCACTTAACACCGCGTTCGAAAATTGCATACGCGAATGCCAGTAGCGCCGTCATAAATAGCAGACGATGACAACAACATCCGAGCGCCCATGCGAGCGCCCTTCCTTTGTTACTGGTAGAAGCGACCGACGATCCTTTGAAAGTTTCTTGGAAAGCACGGGTGACCATAACACGGAAGATATATATAGCTTCCTGTCCCATATAATCTCCAGTTAACCTGGTACTGTGCCTGCTGCCACCATGCCTCCGAAAAGGCAGTACAGTAAATACTTATGGGACTCGTCGGCCGAGGTTCCGCATCGTTCAAAGTGTAGGTTCAAGCAGCGGGAGTTACTTGGCGCGCCATCAGCTTCTCGAGCTGATAGTGACTCGGATGAATCGGGTGATGAAAGCTCCTATGCAAGTAATGAAGAACAGAACACAGCCGGCGTTACAGATTCCAGCTCTGGTGCCTGTGCTGGGGAGACTGCGCACAGCCGCTCACGTTCTTGTGAATCTTCTGAAGGCGCTTTTCCCGAAGATGTCTCATCGGACGAAGTTGACGACGTCTCGTCCGAAGAAAGCGAGCCTGAACCGCATGAACCCGAAAGTCACGAGGCCTCACCGGATGAGCGGACTGGTGAATTGGTAACAGCCCTTGCCATTTGTTTCTGCATGTGCGGTGAACTGCTGAATTAAGGGAACACGCGATCGTGTGGCCTCCGAGTTTCGCGAAGCGCTGCCGCGAAAGCTGGCGAGAAAAGACTTCATGATAAGAAGCATGCGCCGTTAGTACGCTTGGTTGCTTTTTCCGGGCATGCGCCTGGTGCTGCTTTCGCCGTCAGTCGGTTGTAGAGTTTCACGAAGCGTGGAGGCCACGCAGTCGTGTGTATTCTTTAGCCGCCGTGGTGGCTCAATGGTTGTGACGCTCGGCTCCTAACCCGAAATACGCGAGTTAGATCCCTGCCGCGGCGGTCGAATTTCGATGGAGGCGAAGTTCTAGAGGCCCGTGTACTGCGCGATGCAAGTGCACGTTAAAGAACCGCAGGTGGTCGAAATTTCCGGAGCCCTTCACTATGGCGTCCCTCATAGCCAGAGTCATTTTGGGATGTTATACCCCCATAGACTATAGACCAGATCATTTATCAGTAGGCCGTACTGTACTGCAGTATGAAAAGGGATAATGGATTATATGTTGTTTGACAGGAGCTTATAGCAGAACCTTATAGTTAGGTTATTTTCAGTTTAAGTGCTGCTTCTTTTTAAGAGCCGCCATGCAATGTTGACAGGAGAATATAGTATTTTTCAATTTAAATGCTGTTCCTTGTTTAAGAGATGAAGAGCCCACAGAGTTCTTATCCCTTTGTAAGAGAGCTTAACATTTGTTGCACTTGCTTCAAGTGTCAGCAAATGGACAACTGTGCACCTATGTACTGTCGGGAAGAAAAGTCTGCAGGACCAGCGAGTGACAACAGAAATGGAAAAATTATTATTGTCCGGTTGCTTGAGGCCGCACTTCTAGATGTTGAAGTCTGGCTTACATGCTCTTATATGCAGTATTTAAATGATGTGGCAGTCATAAGAGGCTCCTGTGTGACTAGATTGCTTGTTGCACATAAAGTTGCGTCTCGATAGTACATTTTTGCATGCTGAAAGCTACCAAACAACAAAACATCACTTAGCATGTTTCTATCTGTCACTAATAGGCACCCTTCGTTATCTGCATTTACAAGTGCAGGTGCACCGTTCATCATATCCCATTAAGACGGAGAAAAAATTCAAAAGCTTTTGAGCCTCTTCCATCAGTAAACTGCCTTACAATACTTTCTGACATAATTTGCAGTCCTAATGCAGGTGTTTTTTATGTCGAGAGGACTGCGGTATGGCCGCACAGCACACTTGACGAGCACACTTGAGGTCTCTTCACAAAGTCATTGCCACAAATGTGTACCACTTTTTTTTATGCAAACTAGTAGTTGAAATGCTTGAAAGTGATGTCATTTAATTTCTAGTCATTCTGAGTGCAATTTTATCTTTTGTTCGCTAAGACGCATACAGTCTAGCAACGAGATGCATTGTAATGTCATGAAGACGATTGGTAATGCAGTAATGTACAGTTATAAGAGCATCTTCCACGCACAGCGTTTTTCATGAAACCTTGCTCGTTTGCTCAGAACACGCTCGCATTGCACTTCAAATGTTGGTTACTGTTTTTTTTTCTTTTTTTAGGATGACTTGCTGTTTCCAGGAGCAAATATAACGCAAGCAGAAAGCTTGCTCATGGTGATGGCTCACAGTTTGCGACATGGCTGCTCCAAGGAGGCGACAGAGAGCCTAGTAAGACTTATTGGTGCCCACTTGCCCTCAGGGGTGACATACCCAGGATCGAAATATGCCTTATTTAGGCATTTTATTGCCTGTGAAAAGCAATACAAAAAACACTTTTACTGTACTGCTTGCACTGAGTACATAGGTGAGGCGATAGAAGGAGAAGATATTTCATGTCCTAAATGTAATTTAGTGCACACACATGAGAGTCTTATCAAATCTTCTTCCTTTTTTCTTGTCATGGACCTCAAAAGCCAGCTCCGAGAGGTGCTAGAGTCTACAGTGGCTAAAAGAGAGGGAACCTCGGTTCAATACGAAGTGGCAGGACATTACACAAAGCATTCATTATAATAAATTGCCTTTGTCTGCCGATGATGTCACACTCACCTTCAACACTGATGGTGTGCCTCTCTTTGAGAGTTCAAATCTGAGTATGTGGCCACTGCTGGTAATGGTGAATGAACTGCCTTACAAGCACCGGAGAGAGAAGCTTCTTTTGGCAGGCTTGTGGGTAGGGTCTGGGAAGCCAGTAATGAATACATTTTTTATTCCATTTGTGAAGGCAATAAATGAGTTGTCTGCTGAGGGAGTCACGTGGCAGGACAGAGATGGAAATACACACTTGTCGAAGGCATTTCCTGGACCCTGTTCAGTGGACAGCGTCGCAAGGTGCGATGTAATGAATATGACCCAATTTAATGGGGCAAATGGTTGTGCTTGGTGTGAGCACCCTGGCCAAGTTGTAGCTAAAGGTAATGGCTTTTGCCGTGTGTATCCACCAGCCACACCATTGCCCAAGCCGAGGACACAAGATTCTTTTGCTGAGCATGCCAGTAAGGCAAGGGTCAGTCAGCAGGCAAGCTGTGGCATTAAGGGCGCAAGTGTTTTGACAATGCTTGCATTTTTTACATTTGGAGGAGGGTTTGCAGTTGACCATATGCACGCGGTGTGCTTAGGCTTCGTTCGAAGCACCTTGTTCATGTGGCTCAAATCACATCGCTGTCGGAAGTTCAGACTGCGCAAGCACCTTGAAGATGCAAACAAGTTGCTACTAAGCCTGACTCCTATATGGGAGATATCGAGACTCCCAAGGTCACTATCACATATCAAAGAATGGAAGGCGTCAGAGTGGAAGAACTGGATGTTGTTCTATTCGCCTGTTGTGCTCAAGGACTTTGTTCCAGAAAAGCACTACAAGCACTGGTTAAGGTTTGTTGCCATGATGCACTATCTGCTTGGTCCATCAGTACACATAGAAGAGCTTCTCCGAATTGAGAAAGAAATGGTAAATTTTCTTATGGATTATGAAACCTTATATGGCACAGAGTATATGACATATAACTCCCATCTCCTGCTTCACCTCGTGGAAACTGTGAAAAACTGGGGGCCATTGTGGGGTTATTCCCTTTTTCCTTTTGAGGCAATGAACGGGACACTATGTAGATTTGTGAAAGGAACCCGATACCCTCATTTCCAAATTGTTCAGAAGTTCTGTATTCTGCAGGCACTTTCAACACTATGGTCAGCACACTCACTAAACCGAAAAGGGCGCCACATTCTAGAATCCGACTTCAGATGTCTGATGAAAGGGTATACTTTGAGAAAGAACTTCACTAAAGTGGGGTGCGTTCTGCTTTTGGGCAAAGGTGAACGTGTGGAGGGTGGTACAGTGTTCCGAAAAATGGTGCTTGGGCCTTTCAAATTCTGCACTGCAGGCCTCGACAAATCTCGCAGAAGAAATTCCTATGTATTCACGAACGGGCTTTTTGGTCGCATTGTCAAAATCCTTTTACCTTGCAGTCATTCTTCAAGCAGAAGTGATCATGTTGATGTGCATGTTGATGTCCTGAGTGTAAAGCAAGCAGTGTTCAGTAATGTCCCCCTGGATAAGAATTTGCAGTTTGTGAAGACAGAGAGTACATCACAAAGTTGCATCGTTGACGCAGAGTCTTTAAAAAAGTGCATATGTCTGAATGACACAGAATCTCTCTACTTGTGTGTAGTGAATGAAAATGAAATGCTAGAGTCTGTATGAGTCCATATGTACCTTTTGTTCCGTCATAAGTAGCAGCTGTTGTAGAGGTGCCACACCACTGACACCTCTCCTTAATAGACATCAGACCTTGTCCATTATCTTGATGCTGAAATTTTCATATGTTTGAGAGCCTTGGTGAAGGGGCCCACAGTATTAGTTGGCTACCAGGCATGTCACGTCAAGTCACAGTTTGCAATGTATGTAATAAGCACTGCCCATTTTATGTGATAGCATAAGGATCCCATTGATGCGTCTTATTGGCGGTGTTGTGTTGCTCTCACACTCAGTGAGACGGCAGTTTCTGGAGAAAAGTCTGTGGGCCCCCATATGTTGCACCAGTGCAGGACTGACCGTGTTAAAATTTGTGTGACGTCTAGCACACAACTGCTAATCATAGCTTGCACCAGCCATCGGTCGGCCGTCGAACTGTCAACCAACACATGCAAGGACATCTGTAGTACGGGTGTCCATGGGGAATTGCTATGCTATCATTTTGTCACATGTAATTAGCAATTATGTATCCCCTTTGGGGGTAATTTTCATATGAAAACCTGTGAGACCATTGGTTGTGGCACAAGCTGCTCTGTTTTCGAAACATTTAGGACGTTAAATTCATTCTTCAAGGCTGCTGCTTTCTCTTCACGTGATGCAGATAGTGGTTCATGCACTTCTTCAGGATCTTTCCAACTTTGCTTCGCTGTGCGATAGCCATTATATTCCGTTGACTTTGAATGTGCATACTTGTTTACCAGCCTCACTGGGTGCCCAGTACCAAAGTGCTGTCTGTCTGAGGCGATGCCTGTTGTTGGAGCCTATCATCTCCATTTGTAGATGAGTCAACTTCTTCAAAGTTGCGATCATCATCACTACAGTCTGGTCAGTCCATATTCATCAAGTCGCCTGAGCGGTCCTTCGCTTCAGCACTTTGCACGTTGACGCTTGGGTCATGTGCAGTAAACAGTAAAAGAATACGGGCGTTTTGCTCCAGCTGCCATGATGTGCACGTGCATTGAGGCTGGTTTATGGCAAAATTCATATGGTTCAAGATATTGCCAGCCGTTTACGTGGGTGTCATGCACCTGGCTGCAGTTTGTTGTTGACCTGGCCTGCACTTGACCATTCTTTTTTTGAATAGCCAGTGCAAAGTTGCATTTCAACTACCAGAAGTTGCACTGCACGCTTATAGCTCTGCTGATGATGATGAAATAACTTTATTTGCACCCGTCAAGGAATCAGAGGGCGAAAAAGACGAGTCTTGACCGCCGTCATCTTCCTCCCCTTTCAGCAGGCTGGGATCCCTTGGGATTCAGTGGTGTCCAGGGCCAGACGGATGACTTCTTTTTGTTCTTCTCTCTGGCTGGCCATTAAAGCCTCCCAGGACTCTATATTCCTGTCTGGTTCGTTGTGGCTAGGGCATGTCCACACCATGTGGATCATGTCTGCTATTTCATTACACTGTTTACACCTGGGGTCTTGGATCGCCGGATGCCATCTGCTTAGTGCGAGTGGGTTCGGAAAAACTCCCGCCTGTAACTTTCTCCATATGACCTCTTCCTTTTTGCTGAGGCCCTTGCATGCTCCAGGTAATGTCTGTCTTCCTAATCTGTAATGGTTAAGAATATCTTGGTACGTGTTCAGCTCCTCGCTCGTCTGAAGGGACTCTCTACTCGACGAGACCGCATTGGGGTCCCGGTGTGTGAGTCCTCGGGCCAATGCGTGCGCTGTCTCGTTTCCCCGGAGGCCCTCGTGGGCCGGAGTCCAAACAAGGTTAATTAGTTCTGCCGGTGTCGGGCCGGCTGTGAGAATTTTGACTGCTTCGACAGATACCCTGCCTGCGTTGTAGTTGCGGATAGCCGATTTGGAATCTGTTATAATCACCCTAACATTCCGTTGAGTTAAAGCCAGCGCAATGGCTACCTCCTCAGCCGCTGTTGCATCACTCTGTTGGGTGCTGCAGCACGAGACTCGGTCTCCGCCCTCCCTGGTCGCCAGGGCTACGAAACCCGTTCTGCCTTCATATTCCGCCGCGTCCGTGTAAACCACGTCCTGTCTATTGGCTAATTTTTTCTGCAGAGATTTCGCTCTGTCCTTTCGCCTACCCTCATGGTGTACCGGATGCATATTCCTTGGGAGTGGTGGGATTCTGATTTTGTTCCTTATGTCTGTTGGGATATTCTCCGTGTGTTTGAGCCGCGCTCGAGGTTCGAAGCCTAGCTTTTCTAGTATTTTTAGCCCCGAATGGCTGCGTAGAAGTCGTTGTTGCGCTACTCTGGTAGCCTCAATGAGCTCGTCTAGGGTGTTTGAAATCCCCATGTTCAGAATTTTCTGGGTGGATGTGTACGGGGGGAGGCCCAGAGCGGTTTTGACGCCTTTCCTAATTAGGATTTCAATCTTGTCTTTTTCTGCTTTGGCTAGCCGTAGGTATGGTGCCACGTATGTGATTCTGCTGATTACAAATGACTGAACTAGTCTTAAGAGGTTCGTCTCCTTCATTCCCGCGTGTTTATTTGCTATTCTTTTGAGTAGCCTACACGTCTGGCTTACACTCGATTCGAGTTTTCGTATCGTTTCGGTGTTCTTACCGTTTGTCTGTATACTAAGACCCAGTACTCTAATCATCTCCACTGATGGTATTTTGTCCCCGTTTACCGTTAGCGTTATCCCATGTTCATGGGGCTTTGTTCGTCTCTTTTGTGGGCCGAGGAAGAGCGCTTCAGATTTCTCGGCAGAACATTTGAGTCCTACTTGTTTTAGGTACGACTCAATTTCCTCGACCGCTCTTTGGAGGGTACCTTCGATGTGCGCGTCACTGCCTCTGGTAACCCAGAGGGTGAGGTCGTCCGCGTATATTGTGTGGTTGAGCCCTTCTATACGCGTCAATTTCTGTGGTAAGCCAATCATTGCAATATTGAAGAGTGTCGGTGATAGGACCGAGCCTTGGGGAGTACCTTTGTTGCCCAGCCTTATGCCTTTCTCTTCCTTCCCTCCTAGGCTGATAGTAACTGTTCTGTTTGAAAGAAAGTCCTTCACGTAGTTGTATACCTTTCCCCCTACATTTAGAGTTTCTAAGCGTTCTAGTATGGCTGCGTGGTCTACGTTGTCAAAAGCTTTGGCCACGTCAAGGCCGACTATTACTCTGGTATCAGCTGTTTCGTTGTCTAGCACTTGTTCTTTAAGTTGAAGCATAACATCGCATGCAGAAAGATGTGTCCTGAATCCGATCATTGTGTCGGGGTAAAGCTTTTGTTCTTCTAGGAATCTGTTTAGCCTCGTTTGAATAACGTGCTCCATTAGCTTACCTACACATGAGGTAAGCGAAATGGGCCTCAGGTTTTCGAGACTGGTGCAGCGAGTGTATTTGAATGAAACAGAGCTAGTGTTAGCAGAATGTGAAATATACATGTGGAAATTGCCATTTAAATGCTGCCCTAAGAGTGTAAATATATTAGGAGCACTTAGCAGAAAAGTGTCATGTGAGCATTTCTTACAAATGTGAGGTATAAATATAAGGGAAAGGGGGAGGGGGTTACACATTGTACATGCACTTTTATTTTGCAAGTGTTCTGCTCTGCTTGTAAATAGCTCATTGATATTGCCTGTACAGTTGTGTAAATAGTGACTAAAGGCGTAGTGTTGTGCAGACGTTATGTGTTGAAGTAAGTCTGGCCTTGAATGTTGTTGAGAAATGTGTTCAGATCTGAATATTGTATTTGAAGAATTAGCTTGTGTGCAATAAACTGCTCGCTTTTCAACCTTGTACTTTGGTACCATTTTTTGTCGGAATGCCATCTTCACTCTGCTGAACTGAATTCCTGCCTCTAAATATCAATACAAAGGCACAACACTGCTGCACATTGCAATCATTCTTGTGTTCTGCCTACTCTGCAGTAATATTGTTATTAATGACTATTGTGTAAAGCATGCATAAATTACTACAGTGTGATGAAACAAAAGAATGATGTAACAAGTACTCTTTAAAGCAGGCCCTACAGCCAATAGTGTCAACCAATTATTATGACATCACGATATTAATCCCCTTGCATGCTTTAGCATGACATCACAGGTAAATGGCAGGTGCACAGGCATTAATCCTGGATAAACCAGGACATCATGACGATCGGTAGGGGCCATGCCTCGTATGAAGGGCATTTGCTGCTTTGATCATGAGTTTTATCCGTCTATAGCTACTGATAACACCACAGTATTATTCAAAAAACCAGCTTCTGCTTTTCATAGTCCTTACCTTGACATTTTGAGAAAGCAGAAGTATAGGAATGTTACAGGCAATGAATAAGCATTTCATACATTTCAGTTTTTATGTCATTTTCTATCATATCCCTTAGAGCATTTGATGAATGCCATCTTGTCGATCCACTGCAATTGCTCGTAAGGCAAGTGTGGTTGGGTATAAGATAACTTTACCAAAACAAGAAAGAGCGGCATTACCTGCCAGCATGCTGACACTGTGCATGCTTTCAAGTGGTTCTTGTGAAGTTCATTAGTGCTAATGATGTGGGAGATTTTTCTTTTACTCAACGCATTTGGGAGGTGCCAGGTTGGATCCCCAGTGCCCCCGGGTACCCACCGGTTTTTAATGGGTACAAGATTTCACCTGCCTTGGTCCTTGGGTCTTCTAAGGTGTGATGCTTGAGAAAAGGGTCTCGGACCAAATAGTCGCCTTGATGGATCAGAGATAAATTCCGCCGTCAATAAGCAACCCTAAGTCCACTGTAGAAGTCCATTTGTAGCCAACGGATCAACGTTCAGCGAGACGTGTGTGCGTTAATTCTTTCGAAAGAACTGCAGGCGACGGTGTGTGCTCGCGAGAGGGGAGGCGTCGTCGCGGAGACACCGTGGCTCTGGACTGTCGTGTATGTTTCTCTTTTGTCCCCGCATTTCGCGCCGTTTTGTTTGTGCATGAATCAAGAGTAGCAGCCGATTTCTAACATAGCAGTAGATTCTCCTGTCAGAACAGCTCATGACGTGGCACACAGTGCTACGGATGGTTGCAAAGCACTTACTGTTGAACATTTTTCTGGTGGGTGCTCAAAGAAAAAAACAACAGAAATTCAACAGAAATTATGCACCATATTTGTGTTGAGATTTTGGGCACAGAAATTCTGTTGGGTGAGTGTTGTGTAAACTCAACACGAGTTGAATTTCCATTGAATTTCTGTTGGCTCAACACATGCTCAACATTGCGTCAACATAAATTCAAGGCTCATTTTTATAAGGGCTGTCCTTTTCTGTGATTTTTTATACGTGTTTTCTGAGTAATAAGAATGGAATGAACGTTTATACTTGC
Organism: Amblyomma americanum; assembly: GCF_052857255.1. Classification (NCBI taxonomy): domain Eukaryota; kingdom Metazoa; phylum Arthropoda; class Arachnida; order Ixodida; family Ixodidae; genus Amblyomma; species Amblyomma americanum. The sequence goes on along the minus strand of NC_135497.1, from coordinate 540,475,319 downwards.
AAGTTGTGCTCTACAAACATTGTGATCATTATAACGTGTATCTGTGTGTGTATATAAGTGCTCCTTGCTGTTGCGTTCGAGTGGTGCGTAGGGCCTAGTCAGGCGGATTGGTTTTCGCCGTTCATCTGCCCTATGCACCAAGGCACTGTGTTGTCGGAATTTCGTGAAGAAAAAAAGAAAATCTAAAAAAATACGCGTTGCCCCCTACACTACTCCAGCATCCGGAGACTTAGTGTGTTTCTCGCAAGCGAACTAATTGTGGTCAACAAATGTTAAGCTACAGGTTGCCGAAGTCACTAAATGACATTACTCGATGTGACATCGACGTGCTCACTTGTTTTTGTTTTGTTTTTTGAGAAACCTGCCTGAGATATTTTTGTGCGCCTCTATGTCTTACTGTAATAAGCGGTGTACGGCGTTTTCTTTTTCTTTTACTGTTGCAATTGTATCTTTTTGTGTTTCTTCTTTTGCATTTGTTTTAACCCTGGTTCATTTACAAGCCTTCACTTCCGCCCTGCTGCAGCCTCTGTAACGGCACTGTGGTCGGTCAAGCTGCCCCTGAGAAGCTTTTTCCCCTTGTATCTCTCACAACAATTGTATCTCCTTGTTTGTGGAAATAAATTCAAACTCAAACTCGTCCGTCTGCTTCTTCACTAGCCGAAGATAGAGGCGTTTAGGCGGTCTCGCCTGGGGCGGACGCGATAGAGTTTTCAAGTTTTTGCCGCTCTCCTGCATATCGGAGGCGCACGACTTTCCCGTCGCAGGATAGGTCTCGGAGCGGCAAATCTTTTGGTGCCACATTCGCCTCTCTCTTCTTGCACCATCGAAAGATACAAGCGATAAGCGCTCGCCCCTGCACAAAGGTTTCCTCGCCCCGGTAACGTTTGGGAATTTTTGGCGGCCGTACCAGGCCTCGGAGGCGTGCGAATTTCGTATCGGCTTACTTGGCGCGAAAGCGCGAAGCTTTTGCCACCCTCTTCGCCTCTGTGCTTTATATCTATCCGAAGATACGGGCGTTTAGGCTGTCTGGCTCGGGCAGGGTCCAACGACATTTACAAACTTTGCGCTCGTTCCGTTAGGTCGGGCCGTACTATTTTTACATCATCGTGTAGCACTCTCAAAAGACGAAGAATTTGATACCTTTTGCGCCACTCTAGTGCGTCGCCCGGCGGAGTTATAGCAGTTCAAGAGAGGCCGCCCCGGCTGACACGCGGAGGTCTGGGTACTTATCGCTGCATCTATAAGGGGGTCATACCGCCGCGGCAGACGCGGAGGCGTAGAGTGCGCGCTTCGTCGGCGAAGTCCGAAACGCGCCTCTCGACGCCCCGGAGGCGAATTTTTGCATTTGGCGACCTCGGCCCATGGCATTTGCACGAGTTCGCGCACGATTTGTGCGACAGTTGTTCCGAGAGCGCCGCGAGTACGGCGTTTAGCGCGGCGGCAAAGTCCACGAGTACGGCTCGTGTGGTGCGCCGCGATGCCGGCCGCGCTGCAGCGCCCGCGATTTGGCCAGGTCCCGCGGCGGAACCGCGGTACCGACAGAGGGGCCGATAGCGCCACGGCAAAGTCCACGAGTTCGGCTCGCGCGGGGCGCCGCGAAACGCGCGCGCCGCGATGCCGTCGATGGGTGCCGCACGATTTGCGCGGCTCTTGCGGCGAAGGCGCCTCGAGCACGGCGCCAAGCGCCACGGCAAAGTCCACGAGTTGGCCTCGCGCGGGGCGCCGCGAAACGCCCGCGCCGCGATGCCGCCGATGGGTGCCGCACGATTTGCGCGGTTCTTGCGGCGAAGGCGCCTCGAGCACGGCGCCAAGCGCCACGGCAAAGTCCACGAGTTGGCCTCGCGCGGGGCGCCGCGAAACGCCTGCGCCGCGATGCCGCCGATGGGTGCCGCACGATTTGCGCGGCTCTTGCGGCGAAGGCGCCTCGAGCACGGCGCCAAGCGCCACGGCAAAGTCCACGAGTTCGGCTCGCGCGGGGTGCCGCGAAACGCGCGCGCCGCGATGCCGCCGATGGGTGCCGCACGATTTGCGCGGCTCTTGCGGCGAAGGCGCCTCGAGCACGGCGCCAAGCGCCACGGCAAAGTCCACGAGTTCGGCTCCCGCGGGGCGCCGCGAAACGCGCGCGCCGCGATGCCGTCGATGGGTGCCGCACGATTTGCGCGGCTCTTGCGGCGAAGGCGCCTCGAGCATGGCGCCAAGCGCCACGGCAAAGTCCTCGAGTTCGGCTCCCGCGGGGCGCCGCGAAACGCGCGCGCCGCGATGCCGCCCGATGGGCGCGCACGATTTGCGCCAAATTTACGGCGAGATCGGCACGAGTACGGCCACTTACCAACCCACGGAGGTCTGGGTACTTATCGCTGCTACTATATGTGGGTCCTTGTGGCGCTGTCGGTGGCGTGCGCCCGAGCGCGCGCGCGCCGTACGGGTCCTGATATGCGGCCTCGTGCCCAGCGTGTCCCCGTCCCGTGAACCCCACGGCATTCGTATGCAGCCTCATCCGCGTCTGCGATAGTGGCTGGTTGTCGGACGACGCTGTTCCCACGTGTTACGAAGTGTGTTCCGTGCTACCCGGACTCGATTCCGTGCGACTGCGCCGAAGACGCGGGCGTGTCCCGTCGTCTGGCGGCTTGGCCGTCTCGGCTACACAGCAAGCGCTGTCCAGTGCCTGAACGCCGCGGCCCTAGCGGCCGCGTGCGCACTGGTGGGCGCGTTACAAATGCTTTGCCAAAGGGCGCGTGCTCTCTTGCCGCGCGGTGATAACCGGGCCTTCGGGTAGGATGCCGCAGCGAGCTCGAACGATGCACGGGCAGCGAGAGCTGCCGCGAAAAAGATGCGCGTCGTGCGCCGAGGGGTGAGAGGGGCCCCGATCGGCCGCGACAGGGCTCCCTTGAGGAGCGACAAGGGTTTGCCTATGCATCTACCTGGTTGATCCTGCCAGTAATCATATGCTTGTCTCAAAGATTAAGCCATGCATGTCTAAGTACATGCCGAAATAAGGCGAAACCGCGAATGGCTCATTAAATCAGTTATGGTTCCTTAGATCGTTTCTTTCTACTTGGACAACTGTGGCAATTCTAGAGCTAATGCATGCATTGAGCCTGAAGGCATTTGGCTGACGGGCGCTTTTATTAGACCAATACCCATCGGGTTCTGCCCGTACTCTGTGGTGACTCTGGATAACTTTGTGCAGATCGCCGGCGACGTCTCTATTAAGTGTCTGCCTTATCAACTTTCGATGGTAGGTTACTTGCCTACCATGGTTGTTACGGGTAACGGAGAATCAGGGTTCGATTCCGGAGAGGGAGCCTGAGAAACGGCTACCACATCCAAGAAAGGCAGCAGGCGCGCAAATTAACCACTCCCGGCACGGGGAGGTAGTGACGAAAAATAACAATACGGGACTCTTTTGAGGCCCCGTAATTGAAATGAGTACACTCTAAATCCTTTAGCGAGGATCAATTGGAGGGCAAGTCTGGTGCCAGCAGCCGCGGTAATTCCAGCTCCAATAGCGTATACTAAAGCTGCTGCGGTTAAAAAGCTCGTAGTTGGATCTCAGTTCCAGACGAGTAGTGCATCTACCCGATGCGACGGCTCGGACTGAACATCATGCCGGTCCTCTCTTGGTGCCCTGCATTGGTGCGTCTCGAGGAGGCCTGCGCTTTTAATTTGAAAAAATAAGAGTGCTCAACGCAGGCGAGTCGCCTGAATAAACTTGCATGGAATAATAGAATAAGATCCCGCTTCTGTTCTGTTGGTTTTTGGAATACGGGGTAATGATTAAGAGGAACAGACGGGGGCATTCGTATTGCGGCGCTAGAGGTGAAATTCTTGGACCGTCGCAAACGAACTACTGCGAAAGCATTTGCCAATAATGTTTTCTTTGATCAAGAACGAAAGTCAGAGGTTCGAAGGCGATCAGATACCGCCCTAGTTCTGACCATAAACGATGCCAACCAGCGATCCGCCTGAGTTACTCAAATGACTCGGCGGGCAGCTTCACGGGAAACCGCAGTATTTGGGTTCCGGGGGAAGTATGGTTGCAAAGCTGAAACTTAAAGGAAATGACGGAAGGGCATCACCAGGAGTGGAGCCTGCGGCTTAATTTAACTCAACACAGGAAAACTTACCCGGCCCGGACACTGGGAGGATTGAAAGATTGAGAGCTCTTTCTTGATTCGGTGGATGGTGGTGCATGGCCGTTCTTAGTTGGTGGAGCGATTTGTCTGGTCAATTCCGGTAACGAACGAGACTCTAGCCTATTAAATAGGTGCGGGGTTCCCAGCACCTTACAACCTTCTTAGAGGGACAAGCGGCTCCTAGCCGCACGAAACAGAGCAATAACAGGTCTGTGATGCCCTTAGATGTCCGGGGCCGCACGCGCGCTACACTGAAGGAAGCAGCGTGTCTTTATCCCTGTCTGAGAAGACTGGGTAACCCGTGGAACTTCTTTCGTGATTGGGATAGGGGCTTGCAATTCTTCCCCTTGAACGAGGAATTCACAGTAAGCGCGAGTCATAAGCTCGCGTTGATTACGTCCCTGCCATTTGTACACACCGCCCGTCGCTACTACCGATTGAATGATTTAGTGAGGTCTTCGGACCGATGTCCGGCGCGGCCTTTCGGTTGCGCCGGTCTGTTGGAAAGATGACCAAACTTGATCATTTAGAGGAAGTAAAAGTCGTAACAAGGTTTCCGTAGGTGAACATGCGGAAGGATCATTACCGGATTGTGCTTCTCACACCCGGCGCCGCCCCTGCTTATAAGCGGGGGAAGGCCTCAACCGCGGAGTTGCGAGATTCTGATGCTGCATCTCTGCAAAAATTGTTACGCCCAGCGGAGGTCCGTCACCAAGGGAATGTCGGACGGACTGCTTCCGTGGGTTCAAACGGCGTAACGCACCAATCTGGTGGGCTTTCGGTCTTCGACGCTCGTTGTCGGAGAGACTCGCACGTAGCCGGTAGGCTGGCCGAGGGAAAGGCCGGCCGCTGCAAAAAGAACGGCGGCGGCTGCTGCGAAGTACGAAAGGAACCGCAGCTCGCTGGCTCTCGTTAGAGTTGCGACCGAGGCGGTAGGCCGGCCGAGGGAAAGGCCGGCCCGCCGCCAAGGGAACGGCGGCGGCTGCTGCGGAGTACGAGAGGAAACGCGGCTCGCCGGCTCCAGAAAAGTAACTCTTCGCAAACAACGCGCGCGCGGCGGGACGCGTGCGGCCCAGTACTTATAAGGAACGGCCGCCGCAAGAGGTCTCGCAGTGCGGTCGCGATGTCTGAAGCCGTGCCGGCGGGCGAAATGAGGCACGGGAAGAAAGGGACGAGGGGTTATAATCCCGCATTTCGAACACACCCTGCGGCAGCGGGGTTCTCCTGCCTGCTTCGTCCTTCCCAGCCTTCGAGTAGTCTGCCGGTGCGATACCGAAACGCCGTCCATGGCACTGTGGCCGGTGGACTCCTGTTGCGGGAGTAGTCTGACGAACGCCCGTCTGGCGGCTGTCCAAGTACGCGCTGCGTAGCCACGGCTAGGCGGTGCCTGTCTCTTAAGCGAAGCAATGATGTGGCGAAATGGTCGGATAGGGCGCAGCACGAGGGCGCACCCGTGGGGGCGGACTCGAGGGGCATTTCTGAGCGAAAGATGACCCCTTCCCCAAAGAGGGCGCAGCGGAGGGCGGCAAAGAACCGTCCACACAGACTACCGCTGCTTGGGAGTCCATGGGTGATGTCGCTGCGAACACAACGGCAGAACGAACGTGCTCGGGGAAACGGCGCAAAAGCTCTGTGTTATTGACCATTTGATGACGAAGTTACCGGTGTGCTTCCTGGTGAACCGATGGTCGTCGGACCCGCGCGACCGCTTAAAGAAAACGGGCTGAACAGCAAACCGTGAACAGGAAAAAAACGGCACCAGCGAAGACCGGAACTTGAGAGCGCCGTGCACGTCTGCCTTAGGGTTGCCAAATGCCTCGTCGTCTCTAGCGACGCGCAAGCCATTGTCGCACACAAGCTTCGAAGAGACCTTGCTCGCCTCGGCTTTGAGGCACCGCGCAAGCATGCCGAACGGACGGCTGCTGGAACGTGGAATTGTCGGACGAAACTGCAGTCGAGGAGGCCAGGGGAGGAGCCCGGTGCCTAAAACGCTGGTTGTACTGTACGGAATTGAACAAACCAAATGCACGACTCTAAGCGGTGGATCACTCGGTTGTCGGGTCGATGAAGAACGCAGCCAGCTGCGAGACTTGGTGTGAATTGCAGGACACACTGAGCACTGATTCTTCGAAGGCACATTGTGCCCTTGGGTCTTCCCTTTGGTTCGTCTGTCTGAGGGTCGGATCATATATCAAGAGAGACGCCGGCGCCCGGGGATGGCGCGGCCGGGGACTCGTTTTGACCGTGTCGGCAAAGAGGACGGCTCGGTACGAAACACCGAAGATCCCTCGACAGACTTTGCGAAATAGGAGAGTGGGTCGAACCCTTCAGCCGCGCTCCAAGCGGCCGAGTCGGGTCGCCCTGCGCAGACGACGTAACGCGGGACGGCGGCTGCTAGCCGTAGAGCGTCTGGCCTCCGAAGGCAACCGCCGCAGGAAGGGATTACCTGCAGGGAAAGCGCGGTCCCGACGGGAGACGAGGCCGTGTGGACGGGCGGGAAAGCGTTGCCCGCTGGCCCGCGTACGTGTATCCGAACTGCTGCGAGAAACGCAGAGACGGGAGTGCCCTGTCCGGGCACGCCCGCGCGAGAAGAAGGGAGATCTCGCGCGGGGTGCGGGGAGGCGACAGGCGCGCGAAAGCGTTTCGTGCGCGGCAGTTTCGGGCGAGGCGCAGAGGCGCGCCGTGGTGCGGTGACGAAGGGGTCCCCCCGGACCCGATGCAAAGGGACCGCCTCCTCGAACGGGCGCGAAGTCGAATAAGGGTCGAACGGACGCGATCTCGTTGCGAGCGCAGTCCGCCGTCGGTCTAAGTGCTTCGCAGTCTCAGCCCCGAGAAAAACTGGGCCACTCCAGTTGGGGCGGGGGCGACGCAAAACTTGACGATGCCCCTATGCCAGGCGGAGGTCGCTCTCTCGAGGGAAAGAGAGGTGCGGGAGGGAAAAATTCGGCCGCGGCGGTCGGGGGTCGAAACTGCGTTATCCGCGCAAACCGCATGCGCGCGGTCCCGAGCGCCGGGCAGCGGCTCGCACTCGCCGAGGGTGCTGCTGACTGTGAGCGGGGAACGGGCGGAAGTCGTCGGCCGGACGATTGGGGAAGGACGCGCGCGCGCGCTGGACCGCGCTGGAATCGAACGCGAGAGCGCACATCTGTGTCGACCTCAGATCAGGCGAGACAACCCGCTGAATTTAAGCATATCACTAAGCAGAGGAAAAGGAACCAACAGGGATTCCCTGAGTAGCTGCGAGCGAAACGGGACCTAGCCCAGCACCGAATCCCCCGTCCTTGCAGGCGGTCGGGAAATGTGGTGTATGGGAGGCAACGTTCCCGGGAGTTTGCGACGGTGCAAGTCCCCTTTGACAGGGGTTGTCCCAGAGTGGGTTCCAGGCCCGTCTCCGCCGTTGCGCGCCCGGGACGAAGCCTCCCGTGAGTCGGGTTGCTTGAGAGTGCAGCCCTAAGTGGGTGGTAAACTCCATCTAAGGCTAAATACGACCGAGAGACCGATAGTCAACAAGTACCGTGAGGGAAAGTTGAAAAAAACTTTGAAGAGAGAGTTCAAGAGTACGTGAAACCGCTTAGAGTAAAACGGGTGGGCCCTCGGAGCTCGAATGCGGTGGGATTCAGTCTCCGGACGACTGCCGAGCTGGCGGCGTCGGGTAAACGGCTCCTCTCGGGGGGCTGTTCCGGCTGCCAGTGCGCGGACGCGGTCTCCGGGGTGCGCACTTTCCACCGCCGGTAGAACGCCGCGACGGACGCGGGTCAATGGGAAAAGTATGACTTTGAGTCCGGCTCTGGAGGTGCCCTGCTCGTCTCCTCGGGGACGGTTCGCGGGAGTTATACCTTGCCGTGCACGAAGAGTTCGTCACCCCGTCCAGGCCCCATGGGCTTCTCCCGGCTGTCGGGAGGCCCGAACGATGACGCCCTCTGGAATCGGAGCGGAGGACCCGCTGGGCAAGCTTGTCGCCTCTCGTTGTCCGGGTTGGTCCCGTGGCGGCGGGCTGGCGGCGAGAAGCCGGGCGAGCGAGGAGTTCTCCCGCGGAGGCGCTATCGTGGTTTGCGGCGAGTAGGTCGGTAACCCACCCGACCCTTCTTGAAACACGGACCAAGGAGTCTAACATGTGCGCGAGTCAATGGGTCTCTCGAAACCCAATGGCGCAATGAAACGTGAAGGCCCTTCGCGGGCCGCGTTGCGATCCCGGACCGCACAGGGGTTCGGGCGCAGCAACGGCCCGTCCCAGGCGCTCACTTGTCGCCGGGGCGGAGCGAGAGCGCACACATTGGCACCCGAAAGATGGTGAACTATGCCCGGGCAGGACGAGGCCAGAGGAAACTCTGGTGGAGGTCCGAAGCGATTCTGACGTGCAAATCGATCGTCCGAACCGGGTATAGGGGCGAAAGACCAATCGAACCATCTAGTAGCTGCTTCCCTCCGAAGTTTCCCTCAGGATAGCTGGCACTCGATGGGAGAGCAGTCACACCTGGTAAAGCGAATGATTAGAGGCATTGGGGTCGAAACGTCCTCAACCTATTCTCAAACTTTCAAATGGTGTACTTGAGGCCTTCTGGGTTGAGGCCTCCCGCTGCGATGAGAGTGCCAAGTGGGCCACTTTTGGTAAGCAGAACTGGCGCTGTGGGATGAACCAAACGTCGGGGTAAGGCGCCCGAGTCGGGACACTCATGAGAACCCATGAAGGGTGTTGGTTGCTTAAGACAGCAGGACGGTGGCCATGGAAGTCGGAATCCGCTAAGGAGTGTGTAACAACTCACCTGCCGAAGCAACTAGCCCCAAAATGGATGGCGCTCTAGCGTCGCGCCTATCCCCGGCCGTCGCTGGCAGAGTAGCACGAACAGTGGGGGTGCTAAGCCGCGACGAGTAGGAGGGCCGCAGCGGTGGGCGTTGAAGGTGTCGGGCGCGAGCCCGCCTGGAGCCGCCGCTGGTGCAGATCTTGGTGGTAGTAGCAAATACTCAAGTGAGAACCTTGAGGACTGAAGTAGAGAAGGGTTCCATGTGAACAGGAGTTGAACATGGGTCAGTCGGTCCTTAGGGAAAGGAGAAATCCTTTCAGAAGCGGGCGCGTTTGTGCAGCTCTGTCTGTCGAATCGGAGACGCCCCGCTGCAACCGAAAGGGAATCGGGTTAACAGTCCCGAACCCGGCTACGGAGGTCGGTCCTTCGGGGCCCAGTGCGGCAACGCAAACCAGCTCGGAGACGCCGCTGGGAGCCCCGGGAAGAGTTTTCTTTTCTCTGTAAGGAGATCGAGTCCTTGGAATGGGTTCACCTCGAGATAGGGACGGTGGCTCCGTAGAGCAGTGCGGCTCTTGCGCTGTCCGGTGCGCTCCTGTCGGCCCTTGAAAATTCGAGTGAGGGAGTGTGATTTCCGAGCCGGACCGTACCCATATCCGCAGCAGGTCTCCAAGGTGAACAGCCTCTAGTCTCTAGACCAATGTAGGTAAGGGAAGTCGGCAAAACGGATCCGTAACCTTGGGAAAAGGATTGGCTCTGAGGGCTGAGCCGGTCGGGCTGGGGTCCAGAAGCAGGAATGGCACTGCACCGGGACTGGGCAAGGCTCGCCGCCGTCAAAAGCGGTGCGGCCGAGCCCGGACCAGCGTCGGGACCTTCCTGTGGAAAGCCACAGCTGTGCTTGTTCCCGGGGCTTTGTGCCGGAGGTTCTTGCTTCGGCCGGCAGAAAACAGCCAACTCAGAACTGGCACGGACCGGGGGAATCCGACTGTCTAATTAAAACAAAGCATTGCGAGGGCCAGCATTGGTGCTGACGCAATGTGATTTCTGCCCAGTGCTCTGAATGTCAACGTGAAGAAATTCAAAAAAGCGCGGGTAAGCGGCAAGGGTAACTATGACTCTCTTGTCCTGTGATCAGATGTCTAAAGGAAACTTAAGCTAAGACAGATCACCAGAATCGCAGGGACAAGCGCCACATTTTCCTGCTCCGAGCCTCCTGATCCGGCATAGGATAGCCGAGGACTCGGGCGATTCGTGAGGTCGCCATATCCAAGAGGGAAATTGGGGCAGGCATTGCTTTGAACCTGAGATCCCTCGGACACTCTGTCCATGCCGCCAGGAGAGGAGGCGATAGAGCGACGAGCTGGTAGTGTGTGCGGGAAACCTTGAAGGCAGTTTCCGTTGTCTAGTTACTGGCTGAGGGCAATGTGAAGCTGCGGAACTTGCGGGTTGTGGAAACACTCTCACCTGGCCGTGGTCAGATCTATACCCAGTCCGACGTCACTCCCACCTCCCCGTGGTGCCTGCCGGACCCTACAGTGAACCCAGCTGTAGGTGACCGAGAGGAGTGACAACCCAGAGCTAGTAAGGCCCGAGCCTGCAGGCCCTAAACCAGTGGGTGCCTTGGCTAGAGCCAAACGTTGGGTCCGGTTGGCCACTCTGGGACCCGCAGCCAGGGCTAATCAAGCCCAGGCCCACCGCCAAGGGAACGCCGGAGGGTGCTTTTATTAGACCAGGTCGGTTGCGGCGGCAACCGGCAGGGTGACCCTGGCTGCACCGGATAGAAAACATGGATGACCAAGCTTGACCGCCGAGGAAACGAACGGATGACGTGGCTGAGAGGCTAAGCCGAATCCACCGCCCTACGAAAAGGTGCCCCTTGCCACCCATGGGTGTCAGGGGAGGCGCGGTGCATAGGGTGCACGGTGCCCGGCCAGGAGATGAAGGCCGCAATGAAGGAAACCGCATTGGCTCTATTCCAGAGGCCTTCCTTCCTTCCAGCATAGGAGGCCAACTGGTATCCGTTTGGGGGTGTTTTTTCGACCAGCCACCGTCTGTTGGAATGGTTTTTCACCCCCAGTTCCGGACCAGGGCAACGTCCGCAACCGGGGATGGAATGCGGCCGGGGGGTAGTACTGCGAGGGAGTGGGCTAACAGGTTTGTTTGTAACGCCCAGGCAGTGAAACCCCCCACACATGGCGCCTCCTTGAATGTCGGGCATACCGGGCACCTAAGACCGCCCTCCCCGTGATGTCTATGGGCTAAAAGGGTGGTTCGCAAAACGGGTTGATGGGGTTGCCAGCCCCTCGACCTAGAATCACTTGGCCCTGACAATCAAAGAAAGAATAAAGAAAGCGGGCGCCGAGTGGCGGTCGCACCAAGTATTGGTGGGGATGAGGCGCATACCCCCGGCTCGTCTGGGGGGCTCTGTGCTCCCCCTGTGAACGCTGGACATGGATTCACTTGTGAGGCATGCGAGAAATGGCTGCCCACAGAAAGAGGTCTCAAGATCCACGTATCCCGTATGCACAGAAAACAGGCTTGTTCTGGCATGGAAGAGGAAAGGGCGCCAACAGCCAAGAGCTCCAAATCGCAACGGCCTAACGTCAACAAAGTCGAGGCAACCAAAAAAGTGTCCAAAAAGAAAATGTCGAACTCGAGAGCATGCGACGCCGGCATCCGCCCCGGCAAGCGGAACGAGCGCGACTCCGAAGCCCGACTGTGTGGGGCCGAGGTGGAGCGCTCCGAGGCGACAGTGACTGAGGCTCAGGTGACCGAGTCTCAACAAAGAAAAAGAAAAAGTGACAATGATGTTGGTCAGGTTAATGACGACCCGACGCAATCTGGACCGGTCTCCCCCGGCCTTCCAGATGCTGGAGAGGGTGCCAATGGGCCTCATCAGCCGTCAGTCTGGGAGGGTACGGGAGCACGACCGAAGGGCAGGCGGGTGACTCCGAAGCCTGTCACGGAGATGGTTCGCTCCTCCGAAGCTGCGTTCTGCAGCAACGGAATTGAAGTTGGAGAGGAACCACCCGACCAAGGACGCTCCGAAAGGGAGACGGGGAGTCAAGACTGCAATCAGCACCACACGTGCCCAGAGTGTGGGAGGGCAGTTACGAAAAAGGTCGGACTGAGTCTCCACAGGCGTAAAGCTCACTATGAAGAATACAATCGGGCGATTGACGTCACTCGGAGCAGGCCGAGATGGACGGAAGAAGAGGAGTACTTGATGGCAAGATTAGAGGCTGATCTAACCCTTACGGGTGCCAAGCGCAACATCAACGAGCTGCTGGCAAATCGCCTCAATGAGCGATCGTTCGATTCCATCAAGTCCCATCGCAAGAGCCCCCGCTACAAAGAGCTGGTCGTAAAACTTCGGTCACGGCTCGCCAGCGGGGGCGGTGATTGCGGGGCCCCTGAGACCATCTCAGGGTGCACTCCTCCGCCCTCCCAGCCTACCGTCAATCAGACGAGGGAGGCCATCGAAGAGGAGCTCCGAGCTCTGGTGGCAAAACCACCGCCAACCGAATACGATGGCTCCCGGCTTTGGGAAATAGTGCAGCGGTACCTTGGAGGACAGACCAGTCGGAGTGGCTTAAGTACCGCCATAAACAACTATGTGCGAGAAGCCCTCCAAAAAGACCGCCAGAAGAAAGGTAGGTCTCGACCCCGACCGCCAAGAAAACCCGAGAGTAGGCGCAAGGCGAAGAAACGCCTCTATGCTCAAACGCAAGAGCGCTTCAAGCGCAAACAAGTGCGCCCAGGAAATATTGGACGGCGAGGTCACGGCTGCGGTTGAAAATCCCCAAGTCTTTCTGGAAGAGTGGAGGTCGGTGATGGAATCGGTGCCCACGGGAACTGTCTCCGACGTAGTAGAGCACGAGGTGGAAAAACAAATGATAAATCCCTATGGAACAATCACTGCCAGGGAGATCAAGGCAGCAATGCCATCCCCTGGTTCGGCCGCTGCACCTGATGGTCTCAGTGGGAAGGAACTGCGGAATGTCCCGATGGCCACTCTCCGAGTGCTGCTAAACAACATGCAGCTGCTCGAGCGGCTTCCGGCTTGTCTGCGGAGCGCGAGAACAGTGTTAATCCCCAAAAGGATGGGTGCCTCGCGCGCTGCGGACTTCAGGCCGATCACCATGTCGTCAATCATCGTACGACTGTTACACAGAGTGTATGCCGCGAGGATTTTGTCAGAGGTGAAATTGGACCATCGCCAAAGGGCATTGATCCCAGTTGACGGCTGCGCAGAAAACGTCATGGTGCTAGCAGCGGCGCTTGAGGAAGCTAAACGCGGAATCAGGCCCTTGTGTATGGCATCATTAGACGTGGCGAAAGCGTTTGACCGAGTTACCCTTCCTGCGATCCTAAGGGGTCTGCGCCGAAAAGGGATATGTGACGAGTTTGTCGAGTACGTCAAGGAGTTCTACGTCACATCCTCAACAGTGCTCAGCTACGACGACACCAGTTTGCTAGTACATCCCACCGTAGGGGTCCGACAAGGAGATCCGCTGTCACCCCTGTTGTTCAATCTGGTGGTCGATGAATGGTTAGAGACCTGTGACCCAAACATCAACTTCTCAGGCAAAGACCTGAAAGTGGGAGCAATGGCGTTTGCCGACGACATCGTCGTCATGGCATCCACGCCACGAGGTCTGCAGGAGCAGTTGAGCAGCCTCGAAAGATTTTTGTCAGAGAGGGGACTACATCTCAACCCCTCCAAGTCACTGTCGCTCACACTCCTGCCGAGTGGGAGAAGAAAAGTTGTGAAAGTGGACGGTACTCACACCTACCATCTCAACGGTGAAGCCATCCCCAAAGCCGATACATCTGGCACGTGGCGCTACCTTGGGTTGCGTTACACAGCAACGGGGATGCAGAAACTCCGGGTTGAAGGAGAAATGAAGACCCTGCTGGCTAGGGTGTCTAAAGGCCCCTTGAAGCCACAGCAGAGGATGGTAATACTGAAGTAATACCTGTTGCCGAGAGTTTACCACCGTTTGGTGTTGGGGCCAATATCCGCGAAGCTGCTCTCGGGGATTGACAAAATGGTGCGTGCCGCGGTCCGGCGGTGGCTAGCGCTTCCGCACGACGTCCCGCTGGGGTTTTTCCACTCAGAGGTAAAGCATGGTGGACTGGGCATCCCCTGCCTGCGTACTATAATACCAGGCCTACGCGTCCGACGGCTCCAACGTCTTGGTGACTCCGACAGCCCGTTGTGTCGGCAAGCAGCCGCCGGAGCGTATGTGGGGCAATGTCTGGGCCTGGCCAGGCGACTCTCAGAGTACCGCGGCAAGACCATCCGCACCAAGGAGTGCCATACCTTCTGGAGAGACACTCTACACAGTAGCGCCGACGGGGCGGCACTGAAGGGGTGCAGTAATGCACCGGGAAGTACGGCGTGGCTCGGGGAGGGTACCACCTTCCTCCAAGGCAAGGAGTACATCAACCTTGTAAAAATCCATATAAACGCCCTTCCCACACCTCAGAGGCTACAGCGCGGTCGCAACGGTGAAACGACCTGCCGCGCGAAGTGTCAATTCATTGAGAACATGGGGCACATCCTTCAGAAATGCAAGCGTGCCCACTACGAGCGCATCAGGCGCCACAATGTGATAGCCAAGTACCTTGCAAAACGGTTGCGCGAGAAGGAGTTCGAAGTGTTGGAGGAGCCTCACTACTCGACTGTGCTAGGAACCAGGAAGCCTGACCTGGTGATTAAGAGCGACGACCAGGCAATCATTCTGGATGTACAGGTAGTCGGGACGAGGGTGCCCCTGGAAGAGGCATATCAAGAGAAAGCTAGGAAGTACAGGGAGCCCTCGCTCTTGGCCCTGGTGCAGGGCAACAGCCCAAAGACCCCGATAGTGCGGAGTGTCACCATGTCCTATCGTGGAGTCTGGTGCAGGGAAAGTGTAAGATCTCTTGTGGAACTGAGACTAACCAGGAACGATTTTAAAGTGATGACAGTCCGGTGCCTGCAGGGCGGGCTCAGGGCTTTCTGGGTGCACCAGCGGACGACCTCCGTTCGGTGATCGGGTAGCCACCGGGCAGAGTGACGCACACCCAGATCGCCAAGTCCTCATCAAACCGTCGCAGTGCGACAAAACGGGTACCCCTGCCCAAAATGAGGGAGTAAGACTGTCTATTTCCCCAGGGAGTTAGGCTATGAAAAAAAAATAGCCAGATGCCTCGTCATGTAATTAGTGACGCGCATGAATGGATTAACGAGATTCCAACTGTTCTATCTACTATCTAGCGAAACCACAGCCAAGGGAACGGGCTTGGCAAAATCAGCGGGGAAAGAAGACCCTGTTGAGCTTGACTCTAGTTTGACTCTGTGAAGAGACATGAGAGGTGTAGCATAAGTATCAGGTCGTGGGATACGGCCTCGCTTTTGCGGGGTCCTCGTGGCCGTCAGTGAAATACCACTACTCTGATCGTTTCTTTACTTACTCGGTGGAGCGGAAAGCGGACCATTGTGTTGTCCACGCTTCTAGCGCCAAGTGCGGGGGCCTCCGTGAACCTTCGGGCTTTGCGGAAGGCCTGCACGATCTGTTCCGAGGACAGTGTCAGGCGGGGAGTTCGAGAGCCGGCTCTCGAACTGAGCGGACGTGCGCTGCCGAGCTCCTGCTGCTGGGCATTCGAATTGGCTCGCGCTCTCCGCTAGGCCGGCTCTCTGTGTTTGCGCCCCGAGGGCGGGGCCCCTCGACGTCTGGGGCTGCCTTCTCGGGCCTCTTCATTGCGGTCCTGGCTGCCCGCTTGCGGTTTTTTCGCCGCTTTTTGCGGTTCTGCCGCTTTTTGCCCTGCGCGGCCCTTGGCTGCCGCTCCTGCCTGCGCCGGCTGTGAAGAGGAGAAAGAGGTCCCTCTCTCGGTCCTCGGCGCTCTGCTGCGGCCTTGGGCTCTCTGAGAGCTTTCGGGGTGCCTCCTGCGGCCCCGGTTTTCCTTGCGGCGCTACCTGCGGTCGTCTCTTTCGTGGTCCGGGACTTTGTTCCGGGCCCGACTGCCTGCCGCCGCGGTTCCTGCCCTGGTTCGCGGCCTGGTTTCCTGCAGGGCCCCTCGACGCCCGGGGCTGCCTTCTCGGGCCTCCTCATTGCGGTCCTGGCTGCCCGCTTGTGGTTTTTTCGCCGCTTTTTGCGGTTCTGCCGCTTTTTGACCTGCGCGGCCCTTGGCTGCCGCTCCTGCCTGCGCCGGCTGTGAAGAGGAGAAAGAAGTCCCTCTCTCGGTCCTCGGCGCTCTGCTGCGGCCTTGGGCTCTCTGCGAGCTTTCGCGGCGCCTCCTGCGGCCCCGGTTTTCGCTGCGGCGCTACCTGCGGTCGTCTCTTTCGTGGTCCGGGACTTTGTTCCGGGCCCGACTGCCTGCCGCCGCGGTTCCTGCCCTGGTCCGCGGCCTGATTTCCTGCGCCGGCTTTCTGCTGCGGGGCCTGCAGGTGGGCGTTTAGCGCTTCGGCTCACCGCGGTTTTCGACCGCGCCGGCTCCCTTTTTTTTTTTGGGACGCCGGCGTTTTTTCATCGCTTTGCGCGGAGCCCGGACTTTGGCTCGCGCTCTGGGGCCTTGCCCTTGCGGGCCCTGCGTTTTTCCTCGCATTGTTCCGGTGGTGGTCGGGGCTCGCCTCGGTCGCTGCCAATGCCATGAGCGCTTCGCGCTCTCCTCCTTCTGCGTCGCCCCCTCGGGCGAATTCACCTCATGAGATAGTACATCGGCTCTCCCCGGACGCGACCATCGACCCGGGCGTTGCGACCGACTCCTCAAGGTCACCTTTCTCCGAGACCGGGGACGCTCTTCTGGCGGCGTTACCGGACCAGGTTGCGGCCGCGCAGCTGCCTACTGCGTCTCGATCAGTCTCCGGCCCTTCTGCTGAGGCGGCGGCGTCGCCTTCGGGGGCTGCCCCGGGCTCCCCACGACCTCGAGCCCCGGGCTTGTCTGCGGGCCCACTCCCGGCGTCGCTCGTTTCAGGTCTGGCCTGCGAGGCGCCGCGGCCCCCGCCCGCTGTTTCGCCTGGTGCCGGGGCTGCCTCTGAGGACGCCGCGGCTCGCTTGGACCTGGCGTTCTCGGTCCTCCCCGACTTCGAGGCGGTGACGCGCCTACAAGAGCGCCTCACGAGCTTCTTGAACCTGGACAAGAACAAGATACCTGTCCAGGCCCGCACCCATATTTCCCAGCTCTTTGGGGAGCTGGTGCTTCGATGTGCGGACTACCGTGCCCTGGCCTCGGACGCCCGCGGACGCGCCGAGGTCCTTCGGGCGATGTGGTCGGCTGAACGGAGGGAGTGTTCGGACGCCAGGGCTCGGGCGTTTGCTGCGGAGGCGCGCCTTGCGGTGCCTGCCTCGCCCCTCGTGCGTCCGGTTCCTGTGGAGGCTTCGCGGACTCACACGTTTGCGGACGTCTTGCGTGGCTCTTCCTCCCGGGACCCTGCTGCGTCACCTCCAGCGGCGTCTTCATCTCCCCAGCGGCAAGTCCACACACCTCACGTCGCTTTCCTTTCTTCCGCGCCCGAGGCGAACGTCTCGCCTCGTGACCTCATTGCGACTCTTAAGGCAAACATTGTTCCCGAGGACGCGGGTATCGGCCCCGTCACTTTGCGCCAGACGAATGCGGGAGTAACGGTTCTGGCTCGAGATCGTCAGACTGTAGACAATTTGCGCGCCGCAGTCCAACAAAACGAGACGACGCGAGCGGTGATGTCGATTAGGGTCGCGGAGCGGCGCAAACCGCAGATCCGGGTTTATGGCGTTGACCCGGATGTTCCGGACGATGCGGTTCTCGATCACATGGCCGCTAAAAATCCCGCCCTCCAAATAGATCCTCGCACTGCGCGCCGTCGGCACACATTTCGGCAGAGGGACGGTGCCAAAACGCACATTATTTCTTTAGACCCTCCCACTTTCCGGCGTGTCATGGCAAAAGGTCAGGTGGTGATTGGATGGTCCTCGGCCTCTGTTGCCGAGGACTTACACGTCCCCATGTGCACCTTCTGTGCGACCTACGGACATTCGCGTCGCGGTTGTCCCTTGTCTGCCAACCCCGATCGCGCGGTGTGCACAAAGTGTGCCGCCGATCACGTCGCCGCGACTTGTTCGGTTCGTGCGGGGGACGCGGCCGTTGCCTGTGCGGAATGTAGGAGGGTCGGCCGTGAAGGTGACCCGCATCCTGCGGGTGCGGCTAGTTGTCCCATTTTGAGGGAGCGCGTGGCGAGATTGCGTGCCAGAACTGATTATGGCACTTAGCCTTTTTTCTTGCTCTGCGCTCGGGTGGGGAGCGGTGCACCTTTTTTCTTTTTTCTTTTCACACTTCCCTGCTGGGCTTTTCTGCCCAGCGGTCGTGCCTGTCTTTGTTTTTTCATGCGTTTCCTTTTTCCTTTTCGGTAGGGTGTTCACTGCTTTCTTTTGCCAAACTGCGCTATTTCCAAGTTCGCCTGTTTTTCGTAGTCATTTAATCTTTCCTTTTTATTTCGCTTTCCCTGCTGTTCTATCCTGTCGCATCTCTATACTCCTTTTGTGCGCTAGCTCCCCGCCCTTTCCTTTTATTCAGTTATTATTTTTCCTTCACTTGTCTTTCCTTATATTGTCTTATTTTCTTCCCGTTTGTACCTCCTTTGGACCCTTTCCTTTTAATTATGCGTTCCCCGCTTTTCTGTCCTGTCGCATTTCTATGCTCGTTTTGTGCGCTGTCTCCCCGCCCGCCGCTCTTTTTATTCTGTTACTATTTTCTTCTTCTCGCCACGTCGCTTCCCTCCTTCATTGCTTTTCGGCCCTGTTGCCTTTCCTTCTTTTGACCTTTTTGCATACAGTTTGCGCCTCCTTTGTGCGCCTGCAGTGTCCTATTTACTTTTTGTTTTTTCATTCGGTTTTTTCGTTTTTTACTCGTTTTTCTTTTAACAATGGCTAGCCATTTCTCGTTCTCTTTCATACAAGCCAACCTCGATCACTGCAGACGCGCAAATGGTGCCCTTGTTGCCCGATTAGAGGAGGGAGGGTTTGATTTTGCCATCCTTTCAGATCCCTATGTCAGGGACGGCAGCATTGCTTCTGTTCCCCGCGAATGGGCGTGCTTTGCCGCTTCCGACGGTCCGCGCTGTGCGGTTTTGTCTCGCCGTCCCCGCTTCGATCTTTTCCCGATCTATGTCTCCTCTCGCGTAGTGGCACTTAGTTGCACGGCTTCGTCCGGCTCTTTTCTTTTGGTCAGCATTTATGCGCCGCCACACTCCCCCATGGCCCCTGTTTTAGCCGAAATCTCGCATGTTTTCTTGCTCGCGCCCAACACACCGGCTGTGGTGGCTGGAGATTTCAACGCGAAACACGAAGTTTGGGGTCCGGGGATGTGCGACGCGCGGGGCGGCGAGCTGTTGCGCTTTGCCACTGCAAACGACCTCCTAGTTCTTAACGACCCTGCCTCCCCACCCACCTACACTACAAAGTATACGGACAGCTGGATAGATGTTACACTGGCCAGTCCAGCTTTAGCGCTCGGTGCCTTTAGTTGGACTGTTGCAACCACCGAGACGTTTTCCGAACACCAACACATTGAGGTCCGTGTGGGGTTGGGGGATGCGCCTCGAGAGCGAGTTTTGACGGGTCGGGGTCTCTCTCGTGTCGTCGCTTCTCTGCAAGGTTCCCGTTTCTTTTCCGCTGTTCTTGGCGCCGATTTTCGTTCGCCGCGCGCTTTAGATCTTGTGGTGGACCGCTTTCACGCACTTTACGATCAGATGCGCAGGCGCCATTCATCGGTGCTTCGTCCCCACCAGTCCGCACGCGGTGCGATTCAGTGGTGGACGCCAGAATTGCAGTTAGAGCGAAAGCGCGTTCGTGCTCTGCGCCGCCGGTACCAGCGGGCGCGCCATCCCTTTGTCCGCGCTGTTAACCGCGTGACTTTTAGTGCGGCTCTGGCAGATTTTCGGAATCGCGTTGCGGCGGCGCGAGAGGCGGCGGCGCGGGATCTTGCGAGAGAGGCGACACTTCACAACTTGTACGGCCGGCCCTTTCAGCGGGCTTTTGGCCGTCTTCGCGGGCCGCCCATCTTGCCTCCCGTTTTGAGACAGGATGGCACCTTGACGGAATCCGTGTTGGAGTCTGCCAGGGTACTTTTGGACGAGCAAGTGTCCTGCGATGCCACCGACGAGGACACGCCTGCGCATGTGGCGGTGCGCGCCGTGGCTGCTCGGCCCGATTTGGGCGGTCCTGACGATGTGCCGTTCTCGTTTGGCGAGGTCGAGATGGCGATCTCCCTCGTCCGGATGGGGACGGCATCGGGTCTGGATCAGATCGGCCCTCGCGCGCTCCGTGCACTGTGGGCCTGTTTTCCAAATTTTTTCTTATTTCTCTATAACAGTGCACTGCGCCTTGGCCACTTTCCCCGAATTTGGCGGAGGGGGAGAATCATTTTCCTCCTCAAGCCCGGAAGACCGCCCGAGGCGGCGGCGTCTTATAGGCCAATTGTAATTAATTCTGCCGTGGGGAAGATCCTCGAGCGGTTGCTCTTTAATCGCATTTATCATTTTCTTGCCCGTTGCGGACTGCACCACGAGGCACAATTCGGTTTCACGAGAGGACGGGGGGCAGTTCAGGCCCTGCATGTTCTCGTCTCTAAATTGCGCGAATGCAGGGACGCCGGCCTGCACGTGCTGCTAATTTCCATTGATTTTCAGGGAGCTTTTGACAGCGTTTGGCACCCGCTGGTCCTGAGTTCGCTCGGTGACTGGGGGTGTCCGAGAAATCTCTGCGCGCTGCTCCGGTCGTTTCTATCTGACCGTGAGGTGGTGTACCGCTCTTTTGCGGGCGACGCGGTTGCGCGTCCCACCTTGGGCAGTCCGCAGGGATCCCCGCTGTCTCCCCTGTTGTGGAATGTTGTAGCGCGTGGCCTTTTGGCGGTGCCTATGCCGGAGGGTGTGTCGCTCCAGGCGTATGCGGACGACGTCGTCGTTCTTGTGCCTGGTTCCAATAGAAAGGAGCTCGAGCGTTTGGCGGACGATGCTCTCGGCCGAGTCGCTGCATGGGCGAGGGGTGCGCGTATCACCATCTCGCGAGAGAAGACGGTGTGCGTTCTTTTTTCTCCTCCTAGGAGGGGAATGGGAAACACAATGCCAGCAGTCCGCCTTGACGGTGTTCGCCTGCCTTTCAGGTCCACTGTCAAGGTGTTGGGCGTCGTCTTCGACCGCACCCTTTCTTTCATTCCCCATGCAGAGAGGCTCAAGGAGCGTGCTGAGACGCTCTCCGCCCGCCTGGCGACTTTCTTGCGGATTAGCGGCACGCCGCCGCCTGCCCGTCTGAGGGTGCTTTACCGCCAGGTCGTGCTCCCCACGCTTGTGTACGCTTCGCCCGTCTGGTGGACTGAGCGTCCCCATTCGGGTCTTTGCGCCCGCCTTGTGTCTGTGCAGCGGTCCCCGCTTTTGGTGTTGGCGGGGGCTTATTCCACGACGAGTACGCGGGCGTGTCAGATCCTTCTGCACGCCCCGCCTTTAGCGATCGAACTCGATAGACTAAACGCGGAATTCGACCTCTTTTCCCGTGGGCGCGACGTCGCTTTTGGGACGAGGACGTTTCGCGCTGTCGAGGTTCAGCAGCCGTTCGACATCTCCACACGGCATCCATCGGAGGTTGTGGCTTTCAAGCACCGTCGTTTGGACGTGGGGGCGGCGGCGGCTTTGGCGTTGTCGCAGGCGTACCACGTTTATACTGATGGTGCTTACACCTCCGTAGCTGCGGGCGCCGCTTTTGTGGCGTTCGACCCGCGTGGCCGCCTCCGGGCGGTCGGCCGTTTTCGGGTTGAAGGTGCGTCGGGTCCATACTGGCCAGAGGTTGTGGCGTTTGAGGAGGCGGTGCAGTATGTCCGTTCCCTTCCGGGAACGGTGCCGGTGCATTTTTATACAGATTCTTTGTCTTTACTTTCGGCCCTTGCTGTTTTAAAAACAACAGTATTGGAAATCGACCGAATTAAGGTCGCACTGACGTCGGTGGCGGAGCGCAGGCCGCTTGCTCTGTTTCTTGTCCCGGCGCACGCTGGTGTTTTGGGAAATGAATTGGCGGACATTGTGGCTTCGCGAGCGAGTCGCTCCCCTCGTGTGCGACAAGTGTTTCGCTCGCGCGCGAGTATTCGTCATATTTTCCACGAGGTGGTAAGATCAAAGTGGGCAGTATGGTGGAGAGAGAATCACGAGGGGACTGGCATATTTACTTGGGTTCCCGATGCCCTATCCCTGCCCGATTCTTTTCCACCACCGCGTCCCCTCGTGACACTTATTACTGGCCACGGTCGCTTCCCTGCTTATCTGCATAGATTTGGTCTTGCGGCGTCTTCTCAATGCCCTTGCGGTGCCCCTGTAGGGGACGTCCCACATTATTTGACGGATTGTCCTCTGACACGCACGTTGGTGGCACGATTGCCCTCACCACCTCGGGACAACCAACCTACAGTATCCCACTGGCGTGGTTGGTTAGAGGACCGCCGATCCTGTGCCCTACTATTGCAAATCGTGGCCACAGTTAGCCAGGCTCTACCGAACTATGTCCGAGGTAGACAATATTTTTTTTTTTTCCTTTTCTCTTTTTCTTTCTATTCTAACTTTTCGATTACTGTTCTCCAGTGCACATCAGTGACTGTGTGCACTGTTTTTTTTTATATTATTAAACAATTTTGTGCCCCACTTTATCGAGGGCGCGTCTGAGAGGCGCCCTCGCTTAGTTTTTTTTTTTTTTTTTTGAGTACTGTTATGCAGTGCACATCAGTGCCTGTGTGCACTGTTCTTTTTGTGCTGTGCATCTATGCGGTGCGCTTTTTGCTGGGGTTTCGTGGCTTCTCGGAGGGGCCCTTCTGGCCACATGAGGTGGACATTTTCGTGTCCGCCCCTTCGGGGGCCACGTGCCTCAGTTTTAATGGTTTTTTTTTTTTTGGAGGGTGTGTGAATGTGTTTTCTTTCTATATCTTTCTTTATTTTTTTTTTATCTCATTTTCTTATTTTATTGTTGATGTTTTTTTTTTAGGTATGTTTGAAAGTGTTTTCTAGTATGTGTGTTTTTGTGTGCTTTGCTGTTTTTCTTTTGAGTGAATGTGTTTGCATTTCAGATTTTTTGTCTTTTTCATTCTCTGTCCTGTCGGGGCAGATTTTGTGTGCACTTTTCTCTTTTTTCTTGTGTATCTTCTTTCCTTCCTTTTTCAGATCATCCCGACACACTTTCTGCTGCCCGAGTTCCTGTCATCTGCTTTGTTCCTTCATTCTCATCTTTTTATTTATTTACTTTTTTTTCTTTTTTTTTCTCTTATTTTTTTTTCCTTTTTTTCCGTGTGTGTGTGTTTAATTTTTTTTTTATTTTGGGCACCATCATATTTTTATTAAAACTTTCTTCATCAATAAATCAGCTCGCGCGGGGATTTTATCATCCCTCTGTGCTCGTTGCGCCCTTAGGACACCATCGCGTCTACCGTGCCCACCATTTTATTTTTTCAATTGGCTTTTATACCAAATTACTTTTTTGGCCATTTCGGTCCTGTTCATTTTTCTTTGATTGGTTTAAGCCTGGTGATGCTCTGCAGGTACAGGCTACTTCTCATTCCACTTTATTTTTGCTGTTACTTTTCTGATTTTAGCCGGGAATGAGACTCCGATTGGGGCGGTACATCTGTCAAACGGTAACGCAGGTGTCCTAAGGCGAGCTCAGCGAGGACAGAAACCTCGCATAGAGCAAAAGGGCAAATGCTTGCTTGATCTTGAATTTCAGTACGATTCAAGACCGCGAAAGCGGGGCCCCTCGATCCTTTTGGCTTTAAGAGTTTTGCGCAAGAGGTGTCAGAAAAGTTACCACAGGGATAACTGGCTTGTGTCGGCCAAGCGTTCATAGCGACGTCGCTTTTTGATCCTTCGATGTCGGCTCTTCCAATCATTGCGAAGCAGAATTCGCCAAGCGTTGGATTGTTCACCCACTAATAGGGATCGTGAGCTGGGTTTAGACCGTCGTGAGACAGGTTAGTTTTACCCTACTGATGACTGGTCGTTGCGATAGTAATTCTGCTCAGTGGGAGAGGAACCGCAGATTCGGACACTTGGTTCACGTGCTTGGTCGAGAGACCAGTGGTGCGAAGCTACCATCCGTGAGATTACGACTGAACGCCTCTAAGTCAGAATCCCGTCTAAGCACTGCAACGATATCGTGTGCGCTTGCGGCGAAACCAGTTGTTGGGCAAGTTGGTGCTGACGATGGTCCATAACAGCGCGACAGACGGGACAAAGAAGAGGAGACACAACACACAGCGCTGACTCACAACTAAAACGTTTATTGGCTGCCAGCCAGTATAAATACTGGCCTGGTGGCCGGGAAAAAAATACAAGCACGCATGACTTGCGTGATATCAAACATCGCCAGTTCATCAGACACGTGTCATCATACAAGAGTCATCAGTGCAAAATATCACCCCTACAGCAGGCACGAGTTTTCATTCACAATCAATGTAGCGGGTTTCCTTATCCGACAAGGCTACAGAGGGAGTGCTGATACACTGATCTGAAATCCTAGCTATCAGGTGGGCTTCTATTATTTCCGTAGTTTGCGAGTCGCGGTTCTTACCTAATACAGAGCATTCCTTGTAAAGGGGAAAACAATTTTTTGAGTCGTCGTTGTCTTCCTCGTCATCGTCATCTTCGTTGTCTTTGCAGTTTCTGCAATGTTTTGCTACGTGGCCTGTGATAGCGACACGAGAGACATTATATTGGTGCTCCCTTAATCTTTCGTTATCACATCGGCCAGTTTGGCCGATGTAACATTTGCCACATGACAGAGGTAGAGAGTAGATGACCCCTTCCCGGCAAGGCACGAATTGTTTCGCGTGCCTTATCAAGCAGCTGCGTGGTTCCAATCCTACTGAATTTACTTTTTTGACCAGGCTAGACAGTCGCTTAGGCGCCGAGAAGACAACTTCGACACCAGCATGTTTCCCAATTCTTTTCAAGTTATGCGAGACTTGGTGCAGATATGGTACTACGGCAATCTTTCTTTTCTTTTCCTCCTGTCTCGCTTCACCTATCTTATCCAGTCCGACCTTTTTCTTCAGTTTTTCTGCAACAGAACCCAAAACGTCTGCATGGTAGCCAGCCTTTGACAGGCGGTTAAGCTGGTTGGAGAAGCTGCGCTCCAACCAGTGCGCACAAGATTTCATTACAGCGTTGTAAAGCACGGAAAAAACGATCGCTCTCTTCACCAGCTTTGAATGAGCTGATGAAAAAGGTAAGAAAAAGGCAAGCCAAATGTACCCAGAGAGCGTTACACCGGAGGCCGAGTTTTGGGAAGGCCACTGGTCGCTCTCCGGGGCTCCGGCTGGCCTGAATCGCTGCAGCGTCAAATCGTCTGAAGACGACTTAGGTACCTGTCGTGGTGCTGTAAGTAGTAGAGCAGCCACCACACTGCGATCTATTGAGGCTTAGCCTGTTGTGTTATCTTCTTGTCCTTGTCTTTTTGTGCGCAGTACCCCCCTCCTTGTATTTACTCTGACTGGAAGGTTTGTCCGCAAACAGAAAAGATGGAACGTTCATCCTTCCTGAGAGATCGCAGCAGAAGGCGGGTACGACCCGTCTGTTGTTAGGGGCAAACGAAAAAAGCGTCGTCTACGGAGAGCGCGCGAGAGAGAGATGGAGGAGAGCGAACCCTTTTCGAGGGTCGCTGTTTGCGTGGCGGCGTCCTTACTTGGCCGCTGGGCAGACTTTGCTCCATCTGCGCTCAGACGACCTTGTCGGGCAGGTGGGCGGCTGAAGCAGTGGGCGAACGCGCGCTGCCGCAGAGAAAAATTTTTTTTTTCTTCTCCAGCGCTGAGCGAGCCAAAGACCCTGGCTCGGAGAGCCAGCGGACCGCTCTCTGGGGGCGAAGCGCAAAGTCTTCTTTTGCGGGAGAGAAGCGCTGAGAGCGAGTTGGACGCTCTCCGTGAAGAAGCGCAAAATTTTTCAAACTTTCCACTTGTGGAAATGAAAAGCGCAGAGAGCGAGCGGACCGCTCTCCGATGAAAAATTTTTTTCAATTTTTTTTCTCCTCCCCGTTCAGAGTGCGCGGAGAGGAAAAAATGCTCTCCAAAGTTTGGCGTTTTCCGAGGCGCGCCGGCGCTCCCTACCGCGGTAGGTTGGGCGTCGGGACAGCGCCTCGTTGCGGCTGGCGGAGTTTCAACTTTTCCGCTCGCCGCCAAACCTCGGACAGGGGGAATTATTTTTTAAATTTTTTTTTTCGCCCTGGCTGATGCGGTTTTTGGCGCGCGCCGCCCCGGCAGACGTGGTTTTCAAAATTGGCCGCGGCAGCAGCCGCGGCCCGGCGAATTTTTTTTTTCAATCTCCACTCGAATCCGAAACCAGAGTCCTTCACTGAGCACAGCGTCCTTAGTGGCGCGCCCTCCGGAGCTTAAGCGTCGCGAATTTGTCGCCCTCGGGAGCTTAAGCGTCGCGAATTTGTCGCCCTCGGGAGCTTAAGCGTCGCTAATTTTCCGCCCCGCCCCGCAGCTTAAGCGCCGCAAAATTACCCGTTTCCCCAGAGTCAGTTTGGCGGACTTGAGGTGCGTTCACCCCGGCAGACGCGGTAGATTTGTTCGGACTTTGAATTTTTCCGCCATTCTCCCCGGCAGACGCGGTATGTTTGTTCGGACTTTGAATTTTTCGCCATTCTCCCCGGCAGACGCGGCAGGTTTGTTCGGACTTTGAATTTTTCCGCCATTCTCCCCGGCAGACGCGGTAGATTTGTTCGGACTTTGAATTTTCGGCCAGTCTCCCAAGCAGACGCGGTAGATTTGTTTGGACTTTGAAAATGGAGCACACTGTCAAGTACGGGAATTTTTTACGGCCGCACCCTGTTTCGGAGGCTTACGAATTTAACATCCGCGGATGGGCCTCGGAGCGGCGAACGGTTTGGTGCCACATACGTCTCTTTCCTTTTGCCCTATCGGAAGATAGCGCAAGCGATAAGTGTTCACCCCGGTACCGTTTCGGAATTTTTCGCGGCCGTCTCAGGTGCCAAGTCTCGTCCGTTCTGTCGGATGCCTTCCGCTTTCCGTAAAACCCTTGATTTATAACGCGCCTTTCCTTCGCAGACAGCACCTAGAAGATCCGAGTTATTTCCAAGAAGAAAGACGTGTGCGCCGGTCTGATTTCCTGGCACGTGAAAATGGTACAGAAAAGGGCTATGCGTTCGCGTGGCGGGAAAACGGGCATGTCCTTGTGCGAAAGGCTGCAGGCCAGAACGCGAGCCATTCGCATCCGAGATGAAAATGACCTGAGTAAAATGGGGATGACTGCACTGCTTGGTGCGAGGAAAGCCATTCTTAACGCGAGACCGTGTTTACCAAGATTCTAGTTCTTTCGATGTTCTAAAACGGGCCGGCCGCAAAAGCCCGGTCCACATTTTCTTTTATTCCGCAAACGTGCGTAGCTTAAAGAATAAGGATTAGGAGGTCAACATTTCTTTTTTTTTTATCTTCTTTAAACCGCAGTTTTGACATTTTGCCATTCAGTGAAACATGGTATGCACAAACAGGTGCGGAACAATGTCTAGGAAAAATAATAAAGGCGGTGGAGTTGCACTGTAGGTTAAAAATAATCTTTCATATAAGTACAGTTTTTCAAGTCTGCGCTTTTTATCAATAGAAGCGGTTCTGTGTTCGGTGTTGGTTATCGGCCCCCTTGAGCAAGAATTTTGTTCTTTTCTTGATAGCATACCGATTAGAAACCAATTGTAATTATGGCCGATTTTACCATAACATGTGTTGGAACAATCAGCGGCAACAAGTGACTTTCTCGACATCATTTCTTTACATGGTTTCTCTAACATTGTTAATGCGCCTACACGTGCTACTTGGGGTCGAGTGAGACCCTAATTGATTTATGCTTGACTAATTGCGACGAACAGGACCCAGGTGTCTTGCTAAGTGATTTTAGTGACCACCTTTTGTTTTATTCCAAGATGGCGTGCACAAATCACTACACCTCGGTTCAGCCTGTAACACAGGAAAAAAAATGAACACATGGTCTCCAATGTGTACTGTCTTTGCGAAATTGACCCTAATCTAGTACACAATAGTCCCAAAAAATAATAGAGCTGCGCTTTTACTGTAGCAATGTTAACCAAGGGCAAAAAAGCGCCAAAAACTTGCGAAAAACTTCTGCTTTAGTAAAGCGCATAAGAGGCCGAAACCATCTGTTTGGCATATTTAGAAAAAAAAAATAAACGATAGAGCTGTCAATTCTAGAACAGCATAAATAAGATAGGAATAAATTAGGTTCGGACATATATAAATCTCGAATTCATCACTGCAGTGGAAGGTTCTCACGAATTCACTGCGATCCGCAAAAGACCTGGCGTACTGTAGAGGAAACTCTACAAAATACCGCAAACAGAAATCTCGGTTGATATTGCCACACTGCGAGCGCCGCCATGCGCCCGAGCGGCATGACTGGGCTCGTGTGGGAGCGAAGAAGAGGACGTTCCCGTTCGAACGCGCGCTGCTGGGTTTTCTGGCCTTCGGATTAACAAAAGCCCTTTTTTTTCGTGCCGCCCTACGTTTGTCGGCGACATTTTGGTGGAGCCGCTGGGTATCGTTCCATGAACGCTCACCCCGAGGGCAACTCTGACGCTGATCAGCGACGCTTAGACACAACACCCGTCCATAAAGCGAGCCGCCGCCTGCGAGGCCTACAACCCGAGTTCGGCCAACTGACGGCGCCGGTAAGGGCCATGACATCCACCGCGGCTAGCCAGACAAGTCACCACTCCGGGAGTGCCCCGCCATTTGTCCTTCACGCACCTCGATCGCCGCCACCGTTCCACGGGGACAGGTTCGAGGACGTCGAAGACTGGTTGGCCAGCTTTGACCGAGTGGCGAGTTTCAATGAGTTGGACGGCGAGCGCAAGCTGCGCAACGTCTACTTTGCGCTGCAGGACTCGGCCAAAACGTGGTTTGAGAACCACGAAGCTTCCTTTACCACCTGGGAGGCTTTTCGTCGAGAGCTGCTAGCGACATTTACCAGCAGCGAAAGAAAAGAGAAAGCGGAAATCGCCCTGCGCTCGAGATCACAGCAGCCGAACGAGGGCGTCGCGATGTTCATCGAGGACATGACGCAACTGTTCAACCGGGCCGACCCTGCTATGCCCGAAGCCCAGAAGGTACGACACTTAATGCGTGGCGTAAAAGAGCAGCTGTTTGCCGGACTGGTCCGTGACCCGCCACGAACAGTGTCCGACTTCACCAAGGAGGCAATGGGTATCGAGCGCTCTTTACAGGAACGGGGTGCCCACTTCGGACGTCAGGCTACTGTAGCAGCCTCTTCCCAGTCCCAGTACACGCCTACGTCGCTGCCCGCCGAGGACCTTCGGGAACTTGTAAGAAGCCTGGTGCGCGAGGAACTGGCGAAACTTCGCTTTGAAGCTCCACAGGTCAGCGTCGCTGCCATTACGGACGTGGTCCGCGAAAAAATCCGACGAGTTGTGCAGCCACCCCCAGCTCCACATCCGGCGCCCTCCGTTATGACGTACAGCGAGGCGCTACGAAGTCCCGGGCCAGCGATGCGAGCCTTTTCCCCCATCGCTCCTGTGCAATACCTGCAGGAGCCAATCGCAACAGCACCCTCCGTGCGGCAGGAGTTCAGGCCCCCCGTGAGCAAAGCGCACGTTTGGCGTACACCAAACAATCGGCCGCTCTGTTACCACTGCGGAGAGCCTGGCCATATCCTTCGCCACTGCCCCTACCGCAGGATGGGTTTAAGGGGGTTTTCACCTGACTCACCTCGACCACGCTACGGTGAAAGACCACGGGATATCGAACAGTACTTGGCTGAAAACGTGCAATCTTCGACCTCGGAGCGACGCCAGTCCCGATCGCCATCCCCAAGGCGGTTCTCTTCGCCCGGTCGCCCGTCATCCTCTGGCCAGTTCAGAGGTACGTCCCCACGCCGGGAAAACTGAAGACGGCGTCCTCTGGGGGTAGGACCGCCGCTGGCGCAGACAGTGAACAGCCTCCATCCGACGATTTTATGCGACGACCCCACCCGCCGACCTTAAAGACGATCCCACCGCCGACCTCACCGACAACCTCAGCGACGACCCCATCGACGACGGCACCAAAAACCTCGCCGACAAATTGTCAAACAATTGTTTCCGCCGCCGAAATTCTTGTTGCCGCCGATGGCTATGACGTATCTGCACTCGTCGATACCGGAGCCGACTTTTCTGTCATGAGTAGTAACGTAGCCGCAACCCTCAGAAAGGTTCTAACACCTTGGCATGGGCCGCAGATACGCACAGCTGGTTGCCATGTGGTAACGCCGGTTGGCGTTTGCACCAGCCGTATAAAGATCCGCGGTGCAACTTTCACAGGCTCCTTCGCCGTGCTACGAGAGTGCTCTAAAGAACTGATTCTCGGCATGGACTTCCTTAAAGAGTATGGGGCGATCATCAACCTGCATGAGCAATTGGTATCTTTTTCGACACAGCGAGCCGTTGATACCGACCCCGAGCCGCACAGAGCACCATTACGCATCTCTGATGACCACACAACGATACCGCCGAGAGCAAGCAAGTTTGTCACAGTCCAGTGTGATACCAGCTCCGGTACTCGGGGCATTGCCGAAGCGAATATGTCGCTGCTACTGTCTCGGCAAGTTTGCGTTGCTCGCGCCCTTGTCGACCTTGTTCACGCGCGTACCACGCTCTTAGTGACAAACTTTAGTTGTGAACCCCAACATTTGACGAAAAACACGGTGATTGCCCATTTTGAAGAACTTGGCGAACATGCCGGCCAATGTGCCTTATCAACAACGGCTCCCGAAATAGCCGAACAGGACACTGCAACAGCCATTAGGACCGACGTGAACCCTGACCTTCTGACCAATCAGAAACGCCGCGTGGAAAGCCTTATTGACTCTTTCCGCGACTGTTTTGCATCAACATCCAAGGTTCGCCAGACGCCAATAACTAAGCACCGTATTATCGTCGACAGTGACCAGAGACCGCTATGTCAGCGTCCTTATCGTGTTTCGTCGAAGGAGCGGGATGCTAACCGCCGCCAAGTTGCCGAAATGCTCCACGACGACGTCATACAACCATCGACGAGCCCCTGGGCGTCACCTGTTGTCCTCGTCGCAAAGAAGGACGGCAGCCTACGGTTCTGTGTAGATTATAGACGCCTCAATAACGTTACCAAAAAAGATGTCTATCCACTGCCGCGCATTGATGACTCATTAGACCGCCTCCGCCATGCTACCTACTTTTCGTCACTCGACCTTCGTAGCGGTTATTGGCAAATCGAGGTCGACGACAGTGACCGAGAAAAGACCGCCTTCGTTACTCCTGACGGACTGTACGAATTTAAGGTGCTTCCTTTCGGCTTGTGTTCAGCCCCTGCGACGTTCCAACGTATGATGGACACCGTATTAACTGACCTGAAGTGGCAGTCCTGCCTTGTCTATCTCGACGACGTCGTGATTTTCTCCGACACGTTCGAGGAGCACCTGAAACGTTTGCGTGCCGTCTTCGAAGCAATTCGTTCTGCGGGTCTGTCTCTCAAGCCTGAAAAGTGCCACTTCGCATTTCGGGAGCTCAAGTTTCTTGGCCACATTGTGAGCGCTCAGGGCGTTAGCCCCGACCCAGAAAAGACCGCCGCCGTTGCTGCATTTCCCCAGCCAACAGATAAACGAAGCTTGCGGCGTTTCCTGGGGCTTTGCGCCTATTATCGGAGGTTCGTTCAAAACTTCTCCAAGCTCGCAGAGCCGCTGACTCGCCTGACAAAAGACTCTGAACCCTTTTTCTGGGGCCAAGATCAGGAAAAAGCTTTCATAGAGCTTAAGGCCCGCCTCCAATCTACGCCTATCCTTGCCCACTTCGACGAGCAGGCCGACACGGAACTGCACACAGATGCCAGCAATGTGGGCCTCGGTGCGGTGATTGTGCAGTGGCAAGACGGTGTGGAACGCGTGATCGCATACGCAAGTCGCACTTTGTCCCGTTCCGAAGTGAATTATTCCACAACGGAAAAGGAGTGTCTCGGTGTTGTGTGGGCAATCACAAAATTTCGCCCATACCTGTACGGCCGCCCGTTTCGAGTCGTCAGCGATCATCACTCCTTGTGCTGGCTTGCGAACCTCAAAGATCCATCGGGGCGACTTGCACGGTGGAGCCTTCGGTTGCAAGAGTTCGACGTCACCATCGTGTATAAGTCGGGTCGGCAACATAGCGATGCAGACTGTCTCTCCCGAGCTCCTCTTCCGTGCCCACCAGATGAGTCCGACGACGATTCTGCTTTCCTCGGCGCTGTCACCACATCCGACCTTGCCCACCACCAGAGGGCCGACTGCGAACTGCTGCCTCTAATCGAGTACCTCGAAGGAACCGCTCCGTCTCCGCCCAGACTCTTCTCTCGCGGACTTTCGTCGTATTGCTTAATAGATGGAGTCCTCTACAAGAAAAACTACGGCCCGACCGAAACTGCGTATCTCCTCGTTGTCCCAACCGCACTTCGTCAGGAAGTTCTCGCTGCATGCCACGACGACATTTCTTCTGGCCACCTCGGTTTTTCCAGAACATTGGGACGCCTCCGCCACAAGTACTACTGGCCACGGCTTGCTGCGGTCGTCCAACGCTACGTTCGAACCTGCCGTGAGTGTCAACGACGGAAGGTACCACCGACAAAACCGGCCGGCCTTCTGAAGCCAATTGATCCACCGCAAATCCCATTCCAACAAGTCGGCATGGACTTACTGGGCCCATTCCCGGTGTCCTCCATGGGAAACCGGTATATTGTTGTTGCCACGGACTACCTAAGCCGCTATTGTGAAACCAAGGCTCTTCCCAGTGGCACCGCTGCTGAAATTGCACAGTTCTTTGTTCACCACATCGTGCTTCGCCACGGCGCCCGCGTGGTTGTATTAACTGACCGGGGAACCGCGTTTACGTCGGCTCTTACACACGAGGTCCTCCGTCTTAGTGGCACCAGTCATAGAAAAACTACTGCTTACCATCCTCAAACGAATGGACTTACTGAGAGGCTGAACAAGACCATCACAGATATGATGTCTATGTATGTCGACGCTGACCATCGCAACTGGGACGAAATACTTCCCTATATCACGTTTGCGTACAACACCGCCCTCCAAGAAACGACGCGCTTCACCCCCTTCCGTTTGGTGTATGGCCGAGATGCCCTGAGCATGCTTGACGCCATGCTGCTCCCGGATTGTACCCCCTCGTCTGCCCCAGGCGCTGACCAATTCGTTCGCGATGCAGAAGCCGCTCGCCACCTTGCTCGACAACGCATTCGCCACCAGCAGACAACTGACGCCCGGCGTTACAACCTCCGCCACAGGGAGGTGATTTACCAACCCGGCGAGCACGTCTGGGTATGGAGCCCTATACGTGTGCGCGGTCGCTCTGAAAAGCTCCTGCGGCGCTACTTCGGTCCCTACGAGGTGCTACGTCAACTCAGCGATGTGAACTATGAAGTGTACCCGCAAGGAGTTGTCCGGTCTTCTCGCCCGCCCAAGTCTGAAGTCATCCACGTGTTCCGCAGAAACCGTATTACACCCGTTAGCCCCTCCCGGAGTTCACATTCAGTGCTGCCGCCACACGCCATCGCACTTTCGGTGTCTCCACACTCTTTATCCCCCTTGCCGGAGGCATCGAGGCGATGCCTCTTGAAAGGAGGGGGGCAATGCCACAGTGCGAGCGCCGCCATGCGCCCGAGCGGCATGACTGGGCTCGTGTGGGAGCGAAGAAGAGGACGTTCCCGTTCGAAAGCGCGCTGCTGGGTTTTCTGGCCTTCGGATTAACAAAAGCCCTTTTTTTTTCGTGCCGCCCTACGTTTGTCGGCGACAATATGTAAACAGGGGCGGGGTTACTAAGAGGCGAAGCTCTCGCCAATATAACGAACAAACACTTTTCAACATTTGGAAAGTTTGATGGCGCTGACCAACGGACATTTTGGCGCCAGCTTTATTTCAGTGCAGTTCATTCCAGGTTTCGCTATTGTTCGCTTATCTGGGGACTCACTGGGAAATATAATCTTGAAAGGCCCTTTTTATTGCAAAAGAAATCTATTCGCTTTGTTGAAAATTTTTCAAGATATGACTCCACATATTCCTACTTCAGCGAGTACTACCTATACAAACGTTACACTACCAGCGACCGTGTCAGGCGGCATTCTTGAAACTCGTAGCCAATCGACAACAAAGTTTTTTTTTCTAAATTCACGAACGATATGGGTTTAGACGCACAAATATACAGAAACCAAGAAACAGAACCAACTATGCTACGCAGCATTTCAACTTGAACCCATCCCGATTTAATTCATCTTCCTCTGTCTGCTTTTCGTAAGCGAGCGAAAAGTCACTTCCTGGGAAATGCACTATAGTTTTTTATTTTATTTTTCCTGCTTATATCTTTCGCACATTTGTTTTAATTTTCTTGGTAGGCACACAGTTAGTTTCTACACATATGTTGCATCTGTGTCGGCTCTTGCAATGCTCTGTTCTGATATTTTTTTGTTTTTTTTTATAGGCACGCATTCAGTTTCTATAGTTATGTTTGAAATTGTCTTCTCTTGCACTGTCCTTTTCTGTGATTTTTTAGACGTGTTTTCTGAGTAATAAGAATGGAATGAACGCTTATACTTGAAAGTTGTGCTCTACAAACATTGTGATCATTATAACGTGTATCTGTGTGTGTATAGAAGTGCTTCTTGCTGTTGCGTTCGAGTGGTGCATAGGGCCCAGTCAGGCGGATTGATTTTCGCCGTTCGTCTGCCCTCTGCACCAAGGCACTGTGTTGTCGGAATTTTTTGAATTAAAAAAAAGAAAATCTATAAAAAATACGCGTTGCCCCCTACACTACTCCAGCATCCGGAGACTTGGTGTGTTTCTCGCAAGCGAACTGATTGTGGTCAACAAATGTTAAGCTACAGGTTGCCGAAGTCACTAAATGACATTACTCGATGTGACATCGACGTGCTCACTTGTTTTTGTTTTGTTTTTTGAGCAACCTGCCTGAGATATTTTTGTGCGCCTCTATGTCTTTCTGTAATAAGCGGTGTACGGCGTTTTCTTTTTCTTTTACTGTTGCAATTGTATCTTTTTCGGTTTCTTGTTTTGCATTTGTTTTAACCCTGGTTCATTTATAAGCCTTCACTTCCGCCCTGCCGCAGCCTCTGTAACGGCACTGTGGTCGGTAAAGCTGCCCCTGAGAAGCTTTTTCCCCTTGTATCTCTCACAACAATTGTATCTCCTTGTTTGTGGAAATAAATTCAAACTCAAACTCGTCCGTCTCCTTCTTCACTAGCCGAAGATAGAGGCGTTTAGGCGGTCTCGCCTGGGGCGGAAGCGATAGAGTTTTCAAGTTTTTGCCGCTCTCCCGCAAATCGGAGGCGCACGACTTTCCCATCGCAGGATAGGTCTCGGAGCGGCAAATCATTTGGTGACACATTCGCCTCTCTCTTCTTGCACCATCGAAAGATACAAGCGATACAAAGGGTCCCTCGCCCGGGTAACGTTTGGTAATATTTGGCGGCCGTACCAGGCCTCGGAGGCGTGCGAATTTGGCATCGGCTTACTTGGCGCGAAAGCTCGAAGCTTTTGCCACCCTCATCGCCTCTGTGCTTTATATCTATCTGAAGATACGGGCGTTTAGGCTGTCTGGCTCGGGCAGTGTTCAACGAAATTTACAAACTTCGCGGTCGTTCCGTTAGGCGGGGCCGTACAATGTTTACATCAGCGTGTAGCCCTCTAAACGACAAAGAATTTGATATCCTTTGCGCCGCTCTAGTGCGTCGCCCGGCGGAGTTATAGCAGTTCAAGAAAGGCCGCCCCGGCTGACCCGCGGAGGTCTGGGTACTTATCGCTGCATATATAAGGGGGGCATACCGCCGCGGCAGACTCGGAGGCGTAGAGTTTGCGCTTCGTCGGCGAAGTCTGAAACGCGCCTCTCGACGCCCCGGAGGCGCATTTGTGCATTAGCGCGGCGGCAAAGTCCACGAGTACGGCTCGTGTGGAGCGCCGCGATGCCGGCCGCGCTGCCGCGCCCGCGATTTGACCAGGTCCCGCGGGGGAACCGCGGTACCGACAAAGGGGCCGATAGCGCCACGGCAAAGTCCACGAGTTCGGCTCGCGCGGGGCGCCGCGAAACGCGCGCGCCGCGATGCCGCCGATGGGTGCCGCACGATTTGCGCGGCCCCTGCGGCGAAAGCGCCTCGAGCACGGCGCCAAGCGCCACGGCAAAGTCAACGAGTTCGGCTCGCGTGGGGCGCCGCGAAACGCGCTCGCCGCGATGCCGCCGATGGGTGCCGCACGATTTGCGCGGCTCTTGCGGCGAAGGCGCCTCGAGCACGGCGCCAAGCGCCACGGCAAAGTACACGAGTTCGGCTCGCGCGGGGCGCCCCAAAACACGCGGGCCGCGATGCCGCCGATGGGTGCCGCACGATTTGCGCGGCTATTGCGGCGAAGGCGCCTCGTGCACGGCGCCAAGCGCCACGGCAGTCCACGTGTTCGGCTCGCGAGGGGCGCCGCGAAACGCGCGCGCCGCGATGCCGCCCGATGGGCGCGCACGATTTGCGCCAAATTTACGGCGAGATGGGCACGAGTACGGCCACTTGCCAACCCACGGAGGTCTGGGTACTTATCGCTGCTACTATATGGGGGTCCTTGTGGCGCTGTCGGTGGCGTGCGCCCGAGCGCGCGCGCGCCGTACGGGTCTTGATATGCGGCCTCGTGCCCAGCGTGTCCCCGTCCCGTGGACCCCACGGCATTCGTCTGCAGCCCATCCGCGTCTGCGATAGGGGCTGGTTGTCGGATGACGCTGTTCCCATGGATGTGTTATGAAGTGTGTTTCGTGCTACCCGGACTCGATTCCGTGCGACTGCGCCGAAGACGTGGGCGTGTCCCGTCGTCTGGCGGCTTGGCCGTCTCGGCTACACAGCAAGCGCTGTCCAGTGCCTGAACGCCGCGGCCCTAGCGGTCGCGTGCGCACAGGTGGGCGCGTTACAAATGCTTTGCCTAAGGGCGCGTGCTCTCTTGCCGCGCGGTGATAACCGGGCCTTCGGGTCGGATGCCGCAGCGAGCTCGAACGATGCACGGGCAGCGAGAGCTGCCGCGAAAAAGATGCGCGCCGAGGGGTGAGAGGGGCCCCGATCGGCCGCGACAGGGCTCCCTTGAGGAGCGACAAGGGTTTGCCTATGCATCTATCTGGTTGATCCTGCCAGTAATCAAATGCTTGTCTCAAAGATTAAGCCATGCATGTCTAAGTACATGCCGAAATAAGGCGAAACCGCGAATGGCTCATTAAATCAGGTATGGTTCCTTAGATCGTTTCTTTCTACTTGGACAACTGTGGAAATTCTAGAGCTAATGCATGCATTGAGCCTGAAGGCATTTGGCTGACGGGCGCTTTTATTAGACCAAGACCCATCGGGTTCTGCCCGTACTCTGTGGTGACTCTGGATAACTTTGTGCAGATCGCCGGCGACGTTTCTATTAAGTGTCTGCCTTATCAACTTTCGATGGTAGGTTACTTGCCTACCATGGTTGTTACGGGTAACGGAGAATCAGGGTTCGATTCCGGAGAGGGAGCCTGAGAAACGGCTACCACATCCAAGGAAGGCAGCAGGCGCGCAAATTAACCACTCCCGGCACGGGGAGGTAGTGACGAAAAATAATAATACGGGACTCTTTTGAGGCCCCGTAATTGAAATGAGTACACTCTAAATCCTTTAGCGAGGATCAATTGGAGGGCAAGTCTGGTGCCAGAAGCCGCGGTAATTCCAGCTCCAATAGCGTATACTAAAGCTGCTGCGGTTAAAAAGCTCGTAGTTGGATCTCAGTTCCAGACGAGTAGTGCATCTACCCGATGCGACGGCTCGGACTGAACATCATGCCGGTCCTCTCTTGGTGCCCTGCATTGGTGCGTCTCGAGGAGGCCTGCGCTTTTAATTTGAAAAAATAAGAGTGCTCAACGCAGGCGAGTCGCCTGAATAAACTTGCATGGAATAATAGAACAAGATCCCGCTTCTGTTCTGTTGGTTTTTGGAATACGGGGTAATGATTAAGAGGAACAGACGGGGGCATTCGTATTGCGGCGCTAGAGGTGAAATTCTTGGACCGTCGCAAACGAACTACTGCGAAAGCATTTGCGAAGAATGTTTTCTTTGATCAAGAACGAAAGTCAGAGGTTCGAAGGCGATCAGATACCGCCCTAGTTCTGACCATAAACGATGCCAACCAGCGATCCGCCTGAGTTACTCAAATGACTCGGCGGGCAGCTTCACGGGAAACCAAAGTATTTGGGTTCCGGGGGAAGTATGGTTGCAAAGCTGAAACTTAAAGGAAATGACGGAAGGGCATCACCAGGAGTGGAGCCTGCGGCTTAATTTGACTCAACACAGGAAAACTTACCCGGCCCGGACACTGGGAGGA
Organism: Amblyomma americanum; assembly: GCF_052857255.1. Taxonomy (NCBI): domain Eukaryota; kingdom Metazoa; phylum Arthropoda; class Arachnida; order Ixodida; family Ixodidae; genus Amblyomma; species Amblyomma americanum. The sequence goes on along the minus strand of NC_135497.1, from coordinate 540,437,040 downwards.
TTGAAAGATTGAGAGCTCTTTCTTGATTCGGTGGATGGTGGTGCATGGCCGTTCTTAGTTGGTGGAGCGATTTGTCTGGTCAATTCCGGTAACGAACGAGACTCTAGCCTATTAAATAGGTGCGGGGTTCCCAGCACCTTACAACCTTCTTAGAGGGACAAGCGGCTCCTAGCCGCACGAAACAGAGCAATAACAGGTCTGTGATGCCCTTAGATGTCCGGGGCCGCACGCGCGCTACACTTTTATACTTCTTTCGTGATTGCGATAGGGGCTTGCAATTGTTCCCCTTGAACGAGGAATTCCCAGCAAGCGCGAGTCATAAGCTCGCGTTGATTACGTCCCTGCCCATTGTACACACCGCCCGTCACTACTACCGATTGAATGATTTAGTGAGGTCTTCGGACCGATGTCCGGCGCGGCATTTCGGTTGCGCCGGTCTGTTGGAAAGATGACCAAACTTGATCATTTTGATTGGGTTAATTGGTTTGATCATAGAAGGTTGTGGCCAAGTACTACACCAGGGTGGCCAAATCCTTCTCTGGTGAGAGAGTGCGTTATCGGTTCTGGTCACCGAGATCAGGCCGCACTCCAGCCTGGTTAATTGGAGGGTTAATTGGAGAGACTTGGGAAAGGCCTTTGCCCTGCAGTGGGTGTAGTAAGGCTGATGATGATGATGATGATGATGATGATCATTTAGAGAAAGTAAAAGTCGTAACAAGGTTTCCGTAGGTGAACCTGCGGAAGGATCATTACCGGACTGTGCTTGTCACACCCGGCGCCGCCCCCGCTTATAAGCGGGGGAAAGCCTCCACCGCGGAGTTGCGAGATTCTGATGCCGCCTCTCTGCAAAAATTGTTACGCCCAGCGGAGGTCCGTCACCAAGGGAATGTCGGACGGACTGCTTCCGTGGGTTCAAACGGCGTAACGCACCAATCTGGTGGGCTTTCGGTCTTCGACACTCGTTGTCGCAGAGACTCGAACGTAGCCGGTAGGCTGGCCGAGGGAAAGGCCGGCCGGCTGCCAAGGGAACGGCGGCGGCTGCGCGAAGTACGAAAGGAACCGCAGCTCGCTGGTTCTCGTTAGAGTTGCGACCGAGGCGGTAGGCCGGCCGAGGGAAAGGCCGGCCCGCCGCCAAGGGAACTGCGGCGGCTGCTGCGGAGTACGAGAGGAAACACGGCTCCCTGGCTCATGAGAGTCGCGACGGAGTCGGTAGGCTGGCCGAGGGAAAGGCTTGCCCGCCGCCAAGGGAACGGCGGCGGCTGCTGCGGAGTACGAGAGGAAACGCGGCTCGCCGGCTCCAGAAAAGTAACTCTTCGCAACAACGCGCGCGCGGCGGGACGCGTGCGGCCCAGTACTTATAAGGAACGGCTGCAGCAAGAGGTCTCGCAGTGCGGTCGCGATGTCTGAAGCCGTGCCGGCGGGGCGAAAGGAGGCACCGGGAAGAAAGGGACGAGGGGTTATAATCCCGCATTTTGAACACACCTGCGGCAGCGGGGTTCTCCTGCTGCTTCGTCCTTCCCAGCCTTCGAGTAGTGTGCCGGTGCGATACCGAAACGCCGTCCATGGCACTGTGGCCGGTGGACTCCTGTTGCGGGAGTAGTCTGACGAACGCCCGTCTGGCGGCTTTCCAAGTACGCGCTGCGTAGCCACCGCTAGGCGGTGCCTGTCTCTTAAGCGAAGCAATGATGTGGCGAAATGGTCGGATAGGGCGCAGCACGAGGGCGGACTCGAGGGGCATTTCTGAGCGAAAGATGACCCCTTCCCCAAAGAGGGCGCAGCGGTGGGCGGCAAAGAACCGTCCACACAGAGCTACCGCTGCTTGGGAGTCCATGGGTGACGTCGCTGCGAACACAACGGCAGAACGAACGTGCTCGGGGAAACGGCGCAAAAGCTCTGTGTTACTGACCAATTAATGACGAAGTTACCGGTGTGCTTCCTGGTGAACCGATGGTCGTCGGACCCGTGCGACCGCTTAAAGAAAACGGGCTGAACAGCAAACCGTGAACAGCAAAAAAACGGCACCAGCGAATACCGGAACTTGAGAGCGCCGTGCACGTCTGCCTTAGGGTTGCCAAATGCCTCGTCGTCTCTAGCGACCCGCAAGCCATTGTCGCACACAAGCTTCGAAGAGACCTTGCTCGCCTCGGCTTTGAGGCACCGCGCAAGCATGCCGAACGGACGGCTGCTGGAACGTGGAATTGTCGGACGAAACTGCAGTCGGGGAGGCCAGGGGAGGAGCCCGGTGCCTAAAACCCTGGTTGTACTGTACGGAATTGAACAAACCAAATGCACGACTCTAAGCGGTGGATCACTCGGTTATCGGGTCGATGAAGAACGCAGCCAGCTGCGAGACTTGGTGTGAATTGCAGGACACACTGAGCACTGATTCTTCGAACGCAATTGCGCCCTTGGGTCTTCCCTTGGGTTCGTCTGTCTGAGGGTCGGATCATATATCAAGAGAGACGCCGGCGCCCGGGGATAGCGCGGCCGGCGACTCGTTTTGACCGTGTCGGCAAAGAGGACGGCTCTGTACGAAACGCCGAAGATCCCTCGAAAGACTGCGAAAGAGGAGAGTGGGTCGAACCCTTCAGCCGCGCTCCAAGCGGCCGAGTCGGGTCGCCCTGCGCAGACGACGTAACGCGGGACGGCGGCTGCTAGCCGTAGAGCGTCTGGCCTCCGAAGGCGACCGCCGCAGGAAGGGATTACCTGCAGGGAAAGCGCGGTCCCGACGGGAGACGAGGCCGTGTGGACGGGCGGCAAAGCGTTGCCCGCTGGCCCGCGTACGTGTAGCCGAACTGCTGCGAGAAACGCAGAGACGGGAGCGCCCTGTCCGTGCACGCCCGCGCGAGAAGAAGGGAGATCTCGCGCGGGGTGCGGGGAGGCGACAGGCGCGCGAAAGCGTTTCGTGCGCGGCAGTTTCGGGCGAGGCGCAGAGGCGCGCCGTGGCGCGGTGACGAAGGGGTCCCCCCGGACCCGATGCAAAGGGACCGCCCCCTCGAACGGGCGCGATGTCGAGTAAGGGTCGAACGGACACGATCTCGTTGCGAGCGCAGTCCGCCGTCGGTCTAAGTGCTTCGCAGTCTCTGCCGCGAGAAAAACTGGGCCACTCCAGTTGGGGCAGGGGCGACTCAAAACTTGACGATGCCCCTACGCCAGGCGGAGGTCGCTCTCTCGAGGGAAAGAGAGGTGCGGCAGGGAAAAATTCGGCCGCGGCGGTCGGGGGCTCGAAACTCTCTGCGTTATCCGCGCAAATCGCATGCGCGCGGTCCCGAGCGCCGGCCAGCGGCGCCTTCCAGTCTCGTTCGCAGTCGCCGAGGGTGCTGCCGACTGTGAGCGGGGAACGGGCGGAAGGCGTCGGCCGGACGATTGGGGAAGGACGCGCGCGCGCGCGCTGGACCGCGCCGGAATCGAACGCGAGAGCGCACATCTGTGTCGACCTCAGATAAGGCGAGACAACCCGCTGAATTTAGGCATATCACTAAGCGGAGGAAAAGAAACGAACAGGGATTCCCTGAGTAGCTGCGTGCGAAACGGGACCTAGCCCAGCACCGAATCCCCCGTCCTTGCAGGCGGTCGGGAAATGTGGTGTATGGGAGGCAAAGTTCCCGGGAGTTTGCGACGGTGCAAGTCCCCCTGACAGGGGCTTGTCCCAGAGTGGGTGCCAGGCCCGTCTCCGCCATTGCGCGCCCAGGACGAAGCCTCCCGTGAGTCGAGGTGCTTGAGAGTGCAGCCCTAAGTGGGTGGTAAACTCCATCTAAGGCTAAATACGACCGAGAGACCGATAGTCAACAAGTACCGTGAGGGAAAGTTGAAAAGAACTTTGAAGAGAGAGTTCAAGAGTACGTGAAACCGCTTAGAGCTCCCTACAAATGTACACATACCAAGGGATCCGGTAGCAAAGGTAACAACCTAAATATTATCACAGTAATATAAATCCGTTATATGTAATGTTTACGTTGGCAACTTCTCTGATATGTTCGGCATATATTAGGTGTGGAGTGAGTGTCTTTAGTGCTTCAATTTGTACCTGTAATCATTTCTTGCTGGCCATCGTTTATGTAAGTCTCCTGAAATCGCCGAAACTTGTATGCTGCTTACAATACGCTTCCATAGAAATTCTATGATGAATATAATCCTGCAACGGTTTTACACCTTTATTATGATTTCCCAGTGTCAAGCTTTATTTCTCTCACTTAGTAAACATTCCTGCAATATCACGCGATCAGCTTCGACATGGACGTGTCTACCCATGGGCTGCAGATTTGTCCTTTTTCCGAAGCATAACTGTCACTAGTCGCACGATGCATCCCGTGCCGGGACTGGACCAATCACAGAAACTCTAAAGAATTAAAGTAGAAGCGCAAGAGTATATTCTTTGGAGTATAGTGTGTGCCAAATACTCACAACGTCGACGGCGACTGGCAGCAGCAAGGAGAGGGCTGAGGAGTTGCTGACCAACTCGGTGATTATCGAGGCGGACACGGCCAGGATGGACTGCTTCACCAGCAGTCCCGCCGTGCTGCGTTTCAAGTGCGCCGTCAGCCACAGTTCGAAGCCGGTCTCCTGCGAGGGGAGACGAAACCCGTCAGCACCTGATGGATAGTGGTTTGGAGGCCACTGGAAGAGGGTGTTCGCATGAATCTAATTGTTTGAAACTTCTGTACGTGATAGATACCGTAATGAAGACTTTCAAATGGAGCGACAACTGCAAAGATAATTTGGAAAGAGTGAACGAGCGGTGATTCAATGGCGATTCAAGAAAGATGTGCCGCAAGGTAAACCCTACCTCAATGCACCGGGACTGAGCTGAGTGGTGCACGCGTACAGAGTAAACATGAATCTAAAGAAATTGTGCTTTGAGACTGAAACACAGGCTCAATGGGGCAATGTTAGTCATGTCCCGTCTAGCGTCTATGGCGTCATATAGAGTAATTAGTTTTGTTAAACGGCTAGTAGGTGCTGCTAAGCGTCAGCTTAATGCGTGTTGAAAAAACAGCAGGAACTCTCGAGACGCGAACTTCCGTAAAACATTCTGATTGACTTTTGTACAGTGGCTGTTCCGCCTAAAAGGAGCGAAATTATTTGGAGCCGTGCAGAAACGTGGCTGTGAATTACTGCGACAATGTATGAGTTTGTGTTCTTAATTAACCTTTTGTGAACGCAGTCGCCGCGCACTGCGGCGTGATGTAACCCGACGCCATGACACACGCAATTCTACCTCTGCATGGCTGTACGTCGCCGCCGCCGCGACGCCGCCGCACCCCTTCTGATCTGTGTGTTAACTTCGTGAAGGCAGTCGCCGCCGTAGAATGGTCCACGCTCCGCCTTAAGGGTATGAAGCCATAACTAATGGGTTAATGCGCATATAAGCAGAATTGGTCGTTCTCTACTTAATATTCACATATCCTTGGAAGTCCTCATACCACTTCTGGTGCAGTGGTGCAGCGGTTAAGCGCTCGCCACTGCCCTGGGGTGGCATGTACTGCCAGAATTGTGCCTTGTACGATCCAAGGTTATACCGAGCAACTTCGCACGACGATTCATTATTACATCCGCCCCGCCTCCCAGTTTGCATGAGGATGCCGTATTTTAACCCGATAGCGTTAAATGCCTTGTTCACCAGAAAATACGGTGTCGGCGTTGTCGGCATCGGCATCGGCATTGTGAGAGAAATATCACGATAGCAACTCTGGAAAGTGCCCAGAGAGTAACCTAGTAGGCATGTGGGCCACCTAGACCACCTGACCTTGTGGGGTTATCACAACCTGCCCACCGGATAGTGAGCAGACTGCCCACAGAAGCATGTGGCAATTAATGATTGGTTACGAGAGGTTGGTTGGAAGAGAAACCTGGGTCTGACAAGCAGCTGGACCAAAGCAGCGCCTGCCATCGGAGGGCAGAGGCATATCGCTTAGCCGCAGCGCCACTGCGCCATCAGTGAATGGCCAATTCTGCTAATGTGGTCGTTACCCATTAACGCCATCGCGTTATGCCCTTATGGCTGAAGCTTAAGTGTCTCCTACATTTTTTTGCTGACTTGTCATGTTAAACAGTAGCTTAGTGAATGAGCCTCATCTGGTCAACTGAGATTTGGAAAGTGTTGTCGTCCTGGGTAGCTCAGTTGGTAGAGCGTCTGCTGCGGTGAACCGGAGCTCCCGGGTTCGAACCCCGGATCAGGACGAATTTTGCTTTAACCGCGAAGTTTCTGCATACCTTTCCTTCGTAAATGTATAGCTACGCTTGACTGGATGTACTGGTTCGTACTGGTTCAGCTGGAACTAGCAGGTTTCCTGCTGGTTGTACTGGTTCCAGCAAGATGTTTGTAATGGTTTTCTGCTGGTTGTACTAGTTCCAGCAGGGTGCTTGCTGGTTTTCTGCTGGTTGTACTGGTTCCAGCAAGGTGCTTACTGGTTTTCTGCTGGTTGTACCGGTTCCAGCAGGGTGCTTACTAGTTTACTGCTTGTTTTACTGGTTCCAGCAAGGTGCTTAGTGGTTTTCTGTTGGTTTCACTAACTCAAGAATCAGGACTTTTTGCTGTTCTTTTCAGTGGCTTTTTTCGTTTGTTTCCAAGGTAGCAATATAATTTACCTAAAAGAATTTTGCAACTAAATCTATTCAACTGTGAGCGCTAAAAATTGAATAAATAATGTCAATATTTAATGAGAGAGCTTTGTTTCTTAACCGTTCCCCGCACACACCTGTGGGAGACCCATCTTGAGGGGTATATAAGCATGAGGCAGGCCATATGGCATTAGAATGTGAGTACGTGTTACACTTGGAAGTTGTATGTATATTATAGGGCTGTTGCTATAGCTGCTTTTCAAGTGGGGTTTAAAGCTGTACTTGTGTTAATTCCTACTATGGGTAGATTTGCATGGCCCTGCAGGGTGAGTTTACCAGTTACCGTTGGTTTCGAGCGTTTTTTGCTCTTTCTTTTTGTGAATGCTTAAAGTTTAAGAATTTACTATTTGTTTTAAAGTTTCAGAAAATTATGAAAATTAAAGGATATTTTGCATGAATGATTTATGTACACAGAATTAAATGTAATGTTTCGGTGCTGTATGGAAGCTAATGGCCCCAGCACCTACTGGTTCCATCAGCTGCTCGTTCCATCAGATGCTGGTTCCAGTAGCTGCTGGGAATGTGCTAATAAACCAGTACTACTGGAACCAGTATGATCCCAGCAGAAAACCAGCAGCAAATTTTCACTTGGAAATTAACTACCTTATTAGAGATTTAAAAATCTGCTCTAACCTTGACGACGAGCGAGATGGCGCCGCTCCCGGCGACGGTGATGATGACGCCCCTGGGTAGACTCCGCGCGAGGCCGCCGACGCCTCCGATGGCCTCGAGATGGCTCCAGGCTACGGAGTAGTCCAGCACAAGGCACAACATGCCAAGGGGGTGCCTGACGAAGTATTATGCGAGGCCTCGGTGAGCTCTCCGCTCGAATTCTAAACCTTTGTTCTTTAGCGATAGAATGGCACTGCAAATTTTATTTTTACTAACAAAGTACAGGTTGTCTACGCAAGCAAGTATTCGTTCCCTCTTTCTTTGTTGATTTGATTTGTTCCCAAAGCTGCAGGGCTTAGACCCTTCCTTCTTCTCATTTACAAAGCAATCATTCTGGCAATATTACCTCTACTTGCGATTATTTGATGATGAGTGTGTTTTTATTACCCAAACTTTAACAACATTGACCTCAATACACTGCTACATTTCCCGAATTGAAATGTGGTGCTAACAACGGTTAATGTCTGTTAATATAGATAACACCTGTTTGATCTCTTTCCATCTCAGGTAATAGCCCATATCTACTCGATAAGTTCATCCTTGATTCCAAACATACACTTCTTAAACCCGAGGCGGATAATCAGTCCCTGCGTCTTCTAATAAGTTTCGGCTTACTTTATGGTCTCTTCTGCATGCGCCTTACGCGAATCTCCCCCACATCGCACAGACGCTCTCCGCTGCATCGCATGCGAGTGCGTCTTGTTCCAACGATCGCGTACGGTACAAAGGGGCTCCGCTGGCGTGGAGAAAACTACTCGAAACTTTAGGAGGCAGCCGCAGACTGGAGAAAAAAACTGCTGTCCGCGCTCACGCACGTATACATCGTTGTAGACGACTCGAGTGCGCCGCCTTCGGTGCGGTCTGTACTGTCGTGAAGTGTACACGTAAGTTGCGAGTGATCCTAAAATTCATGCGTGTATAGCAGACATGCGCTAATGTGTTTCATTCGTCACATCCTAGTGAAATATCGCATGTGCATTTCTCATCAAACGGCACACTGTGCTGTCAAATATCGCCCGTGTTTCGATTGATTACGCAATATGCTTGCAGTCTACTCTTATGATTGAGACGTGGTCACAGCAATTTTTACATTCGTGTACGGCACTCTGTGAGCTGTAAGCGGAAAATAATTGGGGTACGTTCTGTTCAGCTGCAGCCTGCCGTTTCTGTCGCCAAGAATTGTAGGCATAATCAGAACGAACGCACATAAGCAAGTTGAACGTTTCTCTCCTGGAAATGTGTTTACGGTTAATGCAAATTCGCCTACATATGACATGCTACAGCTTCTTCCTATAGAGAACGAGCACGAGCGAAAGTTGCTAACCTCCGGCCTAGCGTGGCTGTTTATACCACGTGCTGCACACACGATGACCCACGCTGGAAAAATTGTCCGCAATGAACCAAATGAATGGTGGTGATGCATGCATGTGGTGGTTCTGAGATATTTTTCCGCATATCTCAAAGAGTGTGGGCGCGGCGGAACCAGCGTAGGCATGTGGTCTCACAAGCTTCTCTTCTGCCTTCTGCAGGTTTTCTTGCAAAGTTCTACAGCATCAACGATTGTAGTAAATGGATCAGCAATCGACACGTGTTCTCTGGCTGCACCGTCTTTGGAGCCTCTTCCTTTTCATTGTCCATTCCCGCGTGACATCAAGCCTGGAACGCCACCTAGCCACCACGTGACCTTGTCAGAATCGCCTTTAAAAGAACGTCAACAGGAATTTGTCTTCAGTGGGCGCGGCGGAAACAGCGTAGGCATGTGGTCTCACAAGCTTCTCTTCTGCCGTCTGCAGGTTGGTTCCGATTACTGTTCTGTTAAAAGTGATTGCCGCTGTCTTCTGGTCCTGCCGTGCCCACAGCAGTTCGTTGAAATTGCCTACAATGCTTTTTGTATGTGCAAACTGCTCCTATGTGGAGACGTTGAAACTAATCCCGGTCCGGATACTAGTGAAATGCTGAAAGAATTACTTAAAGGGCAAAAGTGCCTAGCCACTGAAGTGACTGCTTTGAGAGAGCAACAGAGCAATATGGAAAAATTCATGAATGATATGAGACTAAGGTTTACAGCCTTGGAGAAGCAGGCAAACAGGATTGACACTCTAGAACAAACAATATATGAACACCAGGCGAAAATAACTGATTTAGACGACAGGAGCCGCCGCTCAAACCTTATTGTTTTTGGAGTAAAAAAAGAACCCGGGGAATCTGAGTCTGTCTTGAAAAAGAAGGTTCTAACTGAAGTTTTTGCAGAAAAGCTTAACGTATCTTGCAGTTCTGTGGGCAGAATACACAGGCTGGGCAAAAAGGCAACAAACCGCCCTGTAATTGTGTTCTTCCAGGACTATAACGAAAAGCAAGAACTCTTTAAAAACTGCAAGAAACTAAAAGGCAGTAATATTTCAATACAGAACGATTATTCACGAAACACACTTAGGAAGCGTAAACTACTGTGGGACAGCGCAAAAACAGAAAGGAATGAAGGAAAAAAAGTTACCTTGATAAATGACAAGCTGCGAATCGAAAAAAAATGCTTTACACCTTTGATGACAGCGATAACAGCAGAGTTCAACTCGATGATAAAAACAGTTATCAAAGCAAAGACTGACTTTCACAACCTCGTGTTAAGGAATTTCGCTTACTTAATATAAATGCACGTAGTATTGTAAATAAATCGGAGGCTTTGGAGGCTACCTTGTTGATTCACAATCCACACGCCGTTGTTATAACCGAAACTTGGCTGAGAGATGATATTGATGATGAAACTGTTTTCCCCCGCTCTTATCAAGTTTTTCGCCGTGATAGAGCAACACGTGGAGGGGGAGTTGCGGTCCTGGTGAATCAAAACACAGAGGCACACACGTTGCAGCAAATAGCTAACCATGAAAGTGTGACCTTAAAACTGTCGTACGGGGGTAGATCGTTTGTGCTTTTTGCTGTATACAGACCACCTGATTCACCACCTCAATATTTATGTGATCTGGCCGATCGCATGTCTAAATTTCGCCGTGATAAAATATATATTGTCGGTGATTTTAATCTCCCAAATATTGACTGGAATAGTCCCTTCCCTAGTACAAACAATGACATAAATGCTTCATACATGTGTGATATTATGCTTATTCATAATTTGCAACAGGGAGTTAAGCACCCAACGCGCATACACGGTGAAGCTGCATCTATTCTCGACCTCGTCTTTCTCAGCCAAGAAACAGAACGTTTTACTGTTTCAGTTGAAACTGGGTTATCTGATCATTGCATGGTGGTTTTTACTTGTCCCATTAAACAAAATGTCGACAGTGAATCTGCAAAAATTATTTCCGTGAAAAACTTCTCCAGAGCTAATGATGAAAGTGTGTTAGACTACTTCAGCTTACACCTTGACATGTTTCGAGGAACTAATGTTATGAACTCTGGAATAAATTTAAAGAAATCTGTACGTGCTGCATTGATAACTACATTCCTAATAGAACAAAGAAAACATGTAAAAAAACTCCTTGGATCACGCGAGAAATAATACATTTGAAAAGAAAAATCAAACGTCTGAAGCGTGGGGGTGCCTGTCGAAATATAGCTAAAATACATCAGGCTAACTTCACAAGCGCTTTGCGCCAGGCTAAACAAAATTACTTTCAGTATAGCCTGCCAAATTTTCTTCGTGACTCACCACATAAGTTCTGGAAATTTTTATCGAAAAAGAAAAAAAACAATTACGCGTATTTCATGTCAAGGTGTCCAGCTTGCTGATAAATCGCAAATCTCTGAGGCATTCAATAAGTATTTTCAGAGTGTGTTTTCCCATCATGGTTTATTTGTTCAACCCAGTACCATGTCTCCCAACACGACCCCCGACATTGTTTCTTCATCTGGCGTATTCTCCATGCTACTCAACCTCAAAACTAAAGCGTCCGCTGGACCTGGCGGGATACCAAATATTTTTTTGCGCCGTTATGCAGAAGCCATCACAGAGTTCCTGGTTGTTATTTTCCGCAAATCATTTGAAACAGGAAACATTCCTTCCGACTGGAGGAAAGCGCGGATTGTGCCCGTGCTGAAAAAGGGTGATCCTGCCTTGATTGCTAATTATCGTTCCATATCAATAACTTCCACATGTTGCAAACTTGCTGAGCATATCATAGCTAACTACATAACTACATTTCTAAACGATAACAAGGTACTTACCCCCCATCAGCACGGGTTTCGAAAAGGCTTTTCCACTGTCACTCAGCTAACTTCTGTCATTTATACTTTTGCAAGTGTACTAAATAGCGCTGGTCAAATGGATGTTATTTTTTTAGACTTCAGCAAAACCTTTGATGTTATTTCTCATGCCAAACTAATTTACAAACTTGAACTTATTGGTCTTCCTAATTTCATAATTCGTTGGATTTCCTCATACCTTTCTCACCGCACACAATTTGTTTGTATTGATGATTGCTATTCAAACCACCTGCCAGTCACTTCAGGCGTCCCACAGGGAAGCGTCCTCGGACCTCTCCTCTTTTTGATATACATAAATGACATTACTAACGTTATAACTACCCCTGTTCAAATTAGATTATTTGCAGATGACTGCGTTTTATTTCACCAAATTACTTGCCAAGATGATCAAGTTTTACTAAACTCCAATCTTCAGAACATACATACATGGTGTAATAAATGGGACATGAAGCTAAATTTAGAGAAAACAGTATACATGACGATAACTAACAAAAAGGCTTCCTTCTCATTTCCTTACAATATTTCATCTCACCTTCTGACCGAAGTCAGCGAGTACAAGTATCTAGGAGTTACAATAACGAAAAACCTTAGCTGGAATAAACATGTATCAAACGTATGCTCCTCAGCCTTTCGTAAACTCTGCTTTCTTAGACATAAACTAAAACTTGCCCCACCTGAACTTAAAAAATTAACCTACTTTTCAATAATAAGGCCATCACTAGAATATGCGTGCACCGTCTGGCATCCCTACACTAAACGTAACATCGAGGCCCTTGAAATGATTCAACGCAAAGCCGTCCGTTTTATTTTTTCAAAGTATCGTGTAACTGACTCACCAACGACCCTCATGCAAACTCACGGTATTGAAACATTACAGCTGCGCCGGAAAATTCAAAGACTGAAACTACTTTTCTTACTAAAAAACCATAAACTGTCTATGAATGCAGACCCCTTCCATAAACCTAACACTACGCGCCAAACACGAAATCATCATACACAATAATTAACCCCTTACAGTGCTAGGATTTACGCCGTGTTGTATTTGTATTTTGTATTTTGCATCTGAGCCTTGTATTTATTGCTGTATTTTGTGTTACAACTTGTATTTAACATTTTTTCAATTTTGCTAAACCTGTTCTTTTTTGCATATATTATGTACTCGCCCCTCCTGCTTGGGCCTACTGTAGGCCTGCAGTATGTTCTAAATAAAAATAAATAAATAACCGCCAATCCCCGGCCCACTGAAACCACCGAAGACCAAGCGCTCGAATCGCGCTTCACAAATTGAAGACGTGTATTCATCCGCATGTCTGTATGAAAAGGTACTAAAAGAAAACACATGGATTTTGCAATTTCAGAACCCACGCAGCCTGCATAACGTAGACGATTCAAAGGCAGAAGAGGGAACGAACCTTTCATTCGCCGCTCATAGCAAGCACGACAGAGCATAAATGCCGTTGTGAGGTCGCGATCCCGGACATGATGCATACATAGGCCGCACGCAGCCTGAACACACAAAATGATCTTCTCACCAGTGGTTACCTTGGCCTGGCTGCTTTTCTCGTATAGGTAATCGCCAATTAACAGGCGAAGTAATGTTCTTGGACAAAACACATATTAATGTTAACAGTGGCAGTTTTACTAATCATCACGTGGCGGCGTCCCGAGTACGTTGCTTTTAAGCGGATTTATGGCTTATAAAATCTACGTTTCCGTTTAGCAAACTAAACAGTCTAGCCAGACTTAGTATTATCCCTTATCATCCCTTTGCCGCCAAAAGCTCCACATGGGCTATGAAGGACGCCTTAGAGGAGGACAACAGAATAATGTCGATCACATGGGGTTCGTTAACCTGCACTGGCATCGCACTGTAAACAGCAGCAACTGCATTCTACTTGCATAGAAATTCAGTACCCGCTTCAAATATTCCCTCAAGAGCCGAGCGCAACAGCACACAGCCAGCGCTGTGGGCTGCAGCTCTCCCGCTGTAGAGTTTATGGGTGACTAAGTGGAATATACTGCTTATCAGCCGACTGGTAAATGCGCCACTTACAGTTCGTCAACGCTTGTCTTGACGCCCACACGCTTGTCGGCGACGGCGGGGATTACGATCCAGGAGCAGAACAGCAGGAGCCGCAGGCATTCCACGGGCCTAAAGCATGACGAAGGAGAAATAACTGCTGTGAGGCCTTTTTATTGATTGCACAGTGCAGATAACTTCTTTCATATCCGGGCAAGCCGGCTAGATGAACAATGAACAACAAAAGACGAAGGAAGTGTTATCCACTCTTCGTTATATAAGCTTCACTGGGTCGACTAATTCAGATCATATACAGGGTGCTTCACCTAAGACTTTACGCGATTTAAAAAAAAGGCTTTTTGAGTAAGAAAAGCGCTTTTATTGGCAAAGCATTGGCAGCGGTGCGGTACATAAGAATACAGCTAAGACTTGCTAACTAGCCGGCCGGTTAACTAATATTGAGAAGTTAACTTTATAACTACTCATGCTAGGCTCCTTAATTATTGAGAGGCTTGTCATCATCATCATCACAATCAGCAGCAGCAGCACCCCGACTACGCCCCTGCACGGCAAAGGCCTCTTCCATGTGTCTGGAATTAATGTCCTTTGCAAACTGCGGCCACCGTATCTCCGCAAACTTCTTAATCTCATCCGCCCACCTAACTTACTGCCGCCCCGTGTATTTTCAATTTCGAAAACGAGGTTCCGAAAATGAGCCCAAAAAGTTGTTTATTTCCACGAGTTACGTGCAGTGCAGTGGTTGCTTTGCCTGCAGCTTCATGAAAGTACACGCATTTTGGCGCGATGTAGCAAGATTTTGTTGGGTGCTGAAGTTAACCGCCTTTTCGAAATAATAAAAACTGACACGGATATTACATACAGTGGGCGACACGCTTCTGAATAATTAAGGAGCCAAACAGTAATAGTTAAAAGTTAACTACTGAATATTAGTTAATCAGCCTGCTAGTTAGCACGTCTTAGCTGTATTCTGATTTACTACACCGGCGAAAATTAATGCTATGCCGAAAAAAGCGGCCTTCTAAGTAAAGCCTATGTTTAAAAATTGTGTAAAGTCTTAGATGAAACAACATGTATTATACGAACAAGGCAAGAAAATCTGGGTGCATCTGTGAGGGCAGAGCACAGGGTTGCTGAACTAAGATGATGTGGACGTTCGAGTTGTCCACAAAAACGACAAATACGATGCATCAAAAAGCGTCAGTTTATAATTTCGAAGTAACGAAACACTCGCCGAGGAATTTGTCGTCCTTAAAACTGAAGGGCAATCGAGCGGGGTAAAAATTGAACTATAAATCCTTACTGCTATTCTTTAGATTCACGTATAAAAATTCGGCGGGCATTTTTTTTTCGACTACAGGGTAAGAAGCGATAGCTTTCTAGGCGTAGCATGCAGTTGATGTAATTAAGAATACAAGTAAAGCGAAGATCTACCGTATGCAATTCGATTACAGAGCCGCCGCGGTGGCTCAGTGGTTACGGCTCTCGGCTGCTGGCCCGAAAGACGCGGGTTCAATCCCGGTCGCGGCTGTCGAATTTCGATGGAGGCGAAATTCTAGAGGCCCGTGTACTCTGCGATGACAGTGCATTACAGTCTACTTTGCATAACCGCATATTACACACTTGGAAAACCCAAACTACGAGGGTGTAAGTGGCACGTCGTGCTTCTGATTTTCGCACGTGGAACCGCGGGAAAAGCGGTTTCATATTGACACTGCATCTATCCGTGGTTTTTGGCAAGTCATCGATGCTTCTATTTGCTGTCTGTTGTAGACGAACCTTAAGTTATCCGATTTCATCACCTGACGCCAATGGTGTAGAACTTTGTGGAAGGCACGCGGGTCCCAACGAGTAGTCTGGAACATTCGACGACAGCTATATAACAGCCGACACGCTTGAACCGCGGATCAGATTTTCGACGATCACTGACCGTGCTCGCCGCTACTGTTGTGCTGTAAGTGTAGCCTCTTTTTGTGGGCACAGGTTCACCGAATAAGATTTAGTTTTGTCTTTCACAGTATTGCTACTGTGTTCTTCAACGTCACCACCACGTTACAATATTCAGGTGAGATCTGAAGCCAAAATTTAATCCCCAGAATCCTGCTTAACTTACCGCAGGCGAAGAGCTCGCGCGAACTTATCAATACGTGGACAAACGCGCTTTCAATCAGCCGCGCCCGGCGAACAGGATGCGAGGAGCGAGCCAGCTTAGAACAGTTATAGAGCAAACTCTCCAGGGGACCAAGCGCAGGCAATGGGCGAGTGGCGGCGACGATAAACCCAAGAAAACAAAAATAGTACTGTCAAAACCTTATCGATGGCGCTCGCGTCTCTTTAGGCGGAAGTGTTGTTGAGCAACGACTACCAGGTTTAATCTACGCGGTCGATATTGTACGTTTAGCAGATGGCCAAAAAAATCCGCAAACTTGGAATAATTGCCGTGGAGAACGTCTAGATTTTAGTTTTAGCACAACTAAGTCAGGTTTCATGATTTTCAACGATACGACTGATCAGGAGCTTTAAATCTAAATCCATGAAATACCCCGAGTGTCCGAATACAAATATCTCGGGGTATAGGTAAACAAAGGCCAGATATGCACGGAAAAGCACGAACAATCTCTCATTGCAAAAATTGCGAAGATATGCCGGAATAATAAAACATAGCTCATTGTGGCGGTACAACAGGTGTGAAGTGCTGAGGGGTGTTTCGAAAAGAACAATTGTGCCAGGGCTTACTTTCCGGAATGCAGTTCTGTGCTTAAGGCCAGAAGTTCAGTCGAGATCATAAGTAAATGAAAGAGCTCTTGGAAGATTATCACAGGTGCCAACGAGGTGCCAACCACAAACGACGCACTACAGGTGGATATGGGCTGGGCACCGTTCGATGCGCGGGAAGCTGGGAGCAAAATACTATACGAAGAACGCCCAAAGGAATTGGACGATAACAGGTGTGCAGCTGAGGTACTTAAATACCTGTACGGAACGAGCGTGGGCTCACAGTGGCGGAAAAGAACTAGAAAGCTATCCAGTAAGTGCGACAGACACGAGGACGGAGAAAGCGCATTAAAAGACAGGTTAAAAACGCGGAAGTTGAAAATTCAATAGATTCAATGGAAACTGAGCATAGTGTAGAACTATATCGATTCTGGAAAAGGAGGATCAGGAAGAAAGTGTTTTATAACTCAAGAGGTAATGCCCTACTCTTGGAAGCTAGGTCAGGTTGCCTTATAACCCGCAGCTACAAAAAGACACATGCGAAGATGACACATGCGTTGTGTGTGGTAAATCTGAAGCAATAATACAACACCGCATAGTAAAATGTGATGGTATTCATCCCAATGTCGATGCAGGCAAAGTAGCTCTTCTTGAGGCCCAGGGATTTAGAGACAATAGCCATGTAGATAAATCTACAGCGAAAAAAGCGATTCGAATATTAGTGGCTCAAAAGCAGAGATGTGTCATAAGGTTAAAAGTGTAGGAATAAGAATTTTAGACAAAATGGCAAATTTTACTAACTTACAAGACAGTGAAACAAAAACAAAATAAAAACTGATCATGGTGGCAACTGCCATCACCCCGCTTCAAGGGAGATGCTCCTACCTTCCATCCATCGATGAAAGCAGCAAAGGAAGTGGGGACCGATTACCAGGGGCAATTTTTCCAACTGTCCTTATCTAAAAACGCTTTACCGCGGGAATGGAGTTCTTTTTGCTCAAATAGAGACTACATTATTCCTTTCGAATGATGACGTACTTGCAGCTCCTAAATTGGGACCTCTCGAGCTTGTCGTTTGTACTTGATGCATTTGTACCTCTCTCTTGTTCAGACAGATGGCGCTACAGGTCACTTCTACTCAAATAGTAAAAAAAAGAGGTGATTATGAGAGAAAAAATGAGAGAAGGAAAATCATTCAATCACAAGACATGACCTGGAAAATGAGCTGGGTAGATTGGCACCAAATTAAACCAATTGTGCAAATCTGCTGAGGACAATGAATGTGAAAATGATAGCACGGGTACTTTCCAGATTAATCCCTTTCTGATAACCTAGTACCAGTACAAAGAAGCCAATGTGCACCAAACGAGAGGCCTAGCACCTTGCAGCGCTTCTCTGGTTACTTCAGGCAGGGTCGTATACTTGTCGCGCTTGTGCTCGCACATGCGGTCCAATGTCTCGGGATCGTAGTCCCCAGGCGACTGCCACATTTAAAATGTACGTGCAATGCGGCTGCTTAAGAATGCTCTCAGATTTCAGCCTAGTCTCCGCAAGGTCGGTGACTAGTTTTTCAGTTGTCACCTGGGCACTCGGATGAATCTCTCTTAACATAGAAACATTGGTTCATCTTTCGTTACAGGGGCGAAAACATACAACACAAGGCATAAGGACGGGTCGGAGCTCCGCCCCTTCCACTACGTCCGGGCTTTCTGCCCTGTCTTGTCTGTTTTCGCGCCTGTAACCAAAGATGAACAGTTACCAGCTTGCCAAGCAAGACGTGCTTTTAGAAACAATGCACAGGAAATAAAGTTAAGGCGTGTAACTCTATTGATGTGAATAGACTTACATATGCCAACAATGTGCGCTGCAGTTTCTGGTTGGAACTTATATCGTTTACACAGCCGGGTTGACGAGGATGATGACTGTTTGTTGGATAAAGACCTGGTTAGATAGACGTTTACTCTTAACCGTAATGTTTTTATCCTATCCTAATCCGTTATTTACTTTTAGCCTGGTTTAAGCTACTTTTTGCCAAGTGGCTCCCTCCTAAAGGAACCCAAGTCCTTCTGTTTCTACCGGCTTTCCCAGTCCTGAAGTGCAGTTTTTCCAGAGCTTTCCAAGGCTTTGTTCAAAAATGACATCTATTACGTATATGAACTTTGTTCATATATTCATACTGTCACATAGTGGTGACGGCAGCTGAAGGATAGATAACGACAGACAAAAGTTATTCTAAAAGAAATCTGTTTATTGACCTAACTTTCGCCCAAAATGGACTGAATCACTCGGCGGCGGCTATGCGACTGGCGTGCTCGGCGGTCGTCGAAACGAATTGCTGTCGCTGTCAGCCGTGCTCAATTTAAAGGTGATAGAGAACTTTCGAGATAAAGTGTTCAAAGTTACAAGACTTATCTGGAACAGCTTAGAATCAGCTCTGCCTGAGTGGGGTGAATAGATAAATATGTCGCTTCTCGCGTCGGAAACAAACAGGCCTATTTTGTTTAACTGCTAGGCTATCCATGATAACTTGCTCGTCGCCGGTAGCGTCGTTTCGACTCCGCGCACGGCCTTTTATTTACTTTTTGCACACATGTGCCCCTGAAGGGGTCTCTATGATCTCTGCAGCCCGTGCGATAGTTACGAGGCAGCCTAGAGGTGAGGTGCTGTTGTTCTTCATCCCCGTGTCCCTGCGCGGAGTCTATGCTCTCCCTGGCATTTCGTTTTCCATTAAATGCATAGGATTGGTTCCTTACTTTTCCACTTCTTGCTGCCGTTGGTGGTGGCTTATCGGGGGTCTCTGTGAGGTGGGATCTCTTTTCTTTGGCCATGGCGGCCAACCTTCTGCACTTAACTTACCCTAACCAGCCCCATGTTTTCCATATATGACAAGACAAGAGACCCCAGCTCAGAGAGAAAAAACAGTCGCTAAACTAGACTAGAGAATATGACCTAACAAAATGCGCGCCCGTTCCTGTCTCGACAGGGAACACACGCCTCGCCGCTGATAACGTCGACGCCCACATTCGCACAGACTGAGCAGATATTGTTGCGCCCGAAGAATCAGAGCCGCTGGGATGCTGACGGATGCGCGCGGCCGACTTGTCTAAAAAGTCTCGCTGGGCGGTTCCTTCCCTGGCATGGCGATACGTGAGACGCAGAACCAGGGCGGAGAACTGGCGCTTTCCGACGCTCTTTGCCGGCTCCCTTATATTTACAGATGCCGAAGGCCGACGTACACTCAGTTATTAGCCCTTCGTTTCAGTGTGTTTTTGTCCAGGAGCCGTTGCCCTGTTATTCTAGGAATATGTCTCAACACATGATGCCGAAGGCCGACGTACACTCAGTTATTAGCCCTTCGTTTCAGTGTGTTTTTGTCCAGGAGCCGTTGCCCTGTTATTCTAGGAATATGTCTCAACACATATGTGGCAGCCAAACCCACTATTACTACTTTACTTACTACAGAACACTAGCACGCATTGCTTTGGCAGCGAGAGCTGTTTTACTGAGCTCCCTCCGAGGCGAGCCTCAGTGTAATTGCTACCGTGACGCTCGAGCCATCGCGTGGCCAAAGACACAACTAAAGACAACGAGTTTGCTAACGCAGTGTAAAGTGACGGGGAATAGCGGCAATGGCACAGCAGGTGGCTGGAGCCAGAGAGTGGAGCCACCCGACTGCGCTAGCTGAGGTTCTGCTTGTGCTATGGCCGAAGTAGCACTGCCCAGTGGGAGCGTTATATAATATCGGTTCTTTGCATTGTACAGCCTTTGTCACAATTTTGGAGCCCACCGTGAAGGGCTGCGGAGCGGCTGCGGGGTAGTGTGGCGGCGCTCCCGTCACACAAAGGCGCTTGCTCCGAGGGTATAGAGGGTGAAGGCGATAATCTCTATTTCTCTCGGGCGGGCGAGGAAGAGGAAGGCGCGCTAGGTTCACAAAAGTTAGTGCGGCGTTCGCGTTGTTCTCAACGACTGTGCGCGAGGGCGCTTAAGTCTCGAAAAACGTTGCTTCAAACTTCGGGCACTGCGAAACCGGCGCGCGCTGCCTCAAACAAGCCAAGTTGCGGGGGCCGCTCAAACATCAATCGTCGAGGCTGTTTCGCGTTCCAGCGCCCAAACTGTAAAGGATCCAACGCGTTGCCCGCGACTTAAGCCTCAGGTTTGCCTCGTGTTTTCCAGGTCTACAGGAAAAATTGTCACAAAGGTCCATCCGAAAGGCTTTCAAGGCCAACAAGGACCTAGCAATACGACGGGAAATGCTAATACATGGTTGGAATGTCATACTATGACGTCCTATATCGTCAAATTAGGAAATCGATGTCTAGCCTAATTCGAGCATGGGCAACACGATGATGACAATAAATGTTTTGCCGGGCCATCCCCATTTCTGGCCCATCCCGCCTCCAAAATTCGACCTCGTCAGAATTGGCCCAAGATCGATGCCTAGCCTGATTCGAGCATGGCCAACACGATGGTGACAACTATAATTTAGCCGGGCTAACCTCAAATGTGGCCCAGCCCCAAAATTTGACCTCGTCAGATGTGGGCCAAAATCGATGTCTCACTTAAGGAAACGTGATGATCATATGACCTTTAGTACATGTATATCATGTGTGTATCACCCGTGCCATGGTTATGACCTTGAGCATTTCTCGGGGTAAAATCAGCCTGAGTATTGTCAAGGAGCTATCGCTTGCCATGCTCGCTTCAACCAAGGTTAAACCGCTGCAATAAATTTATTCTATTAGTTTTTAGCCAAAACGTTTTCAGCATTTGATATGAATGGAAACAGTTTGAATCAAGCGTTCGTTTTTTCACGATATGGCAGCACTCGCTAGTACTGTGTCAAACGACTGGCATTGCACTAGGCAACAGAAGTCAAGAGCTTAAGAAGGGAGTAAGTAACAAAGCCTGCCCTTTTCTGTGGCATAGACTAATCAAGGAAGCGCACTCGGCTGTACCGAAAGGCTACATCATCTTTTCTGTTGGCTATTTGGTTGCAGTCCACACTCACACTCGTAGTTGGCATTCTGTTTGCTTTTGATGCGTGTCTTTACAACTTGTGTGGGCATGCTAGACGTTCAGAACGTTCTGCATCGTTTTACGTTCAGGAAAAAGTGTGGTAAATGTTCACTTTTCTCTCCTTTAGAAAGAGTCGTAGAGTTCTTTGGCGATTCATCAGAAATAAAATTTTAGTTCTGTGCTATACTCGTGCCTCGAAGTATTTTCTCCTAAAGGCACGCAGCTTAGAAATGAAAGATAGATCACGCTGGGTCGGTCCAGCGTTGTCCGCAGCCTTGTGAGCGCGTTATATGAATTCTTTCCAGTTACCTACACATACAGTGCGGCCACCAGGAATCAGTGTTTCGTTCCTAATGTCTGCCGAGCAGGGATAATAAGTATCTGATTGCTTTGGCGGCCATGAATTTTTGCTGGTTATTCACTCACTCCTTTCGTGTGTGGCATAGTTACTTATACAAGTGGCCGTGATCGAGTAGCCAAATAGGAGCGTAAGTTGGGAGAGATAGACGCTGAAATCCTTGAAGTCAACGCAACCTAGTTTTACTCTGCTTTCTTTCAACTCGCGGGAACCATGCAGCTGAGACGCCGACCGCTTTTCTTGTAGATTTATCGCAAAGGGCCTCCTTGCGGGGAAATGTTTGTAACAACCTACTGTTCTCTACACGTACCCCAAACCACCGTACCAGCATCTAGCCATTGCTGTAACTGCCACTACACTGAAATGAACCAAAGTCCAGAAGCCAACACAAGCAAACTGCCGAAGCACCATCCGACCGCTTTATGTCGTGGTTGTAGTTCTCGCCAGGTTGTACATCAAGCATGTTTTCTACGAAGTGCGGGCGAACGAGTATAGACACTCTGTAGATTCCTCGAGTACTCGGAATTGAGCCGCTGTTGGTCTGTTCTCTGGAAGGCTACGCCGGGTAGTCTAAGCTTTACATCACGGCTCTGCGGAGATCACACGTCTGCTAGTCTGCTCTGCATGTTAGCCGCAATTTAAACCACGAAAAGGCTGGCTGCGCTAGCCACGCATGTTGACACCAATTGGAATTGATCATGACAATTTTATTGACATCCATAATTTCATTTTATACTTACACTCAGACCAATCGCCATGTGGAATTACTTAGGGCATCGGTACTTCCAACAAATCTGAACTGTCCGCACAGTTATCGTCGATGAGGGGGTAAAACAGAAAACGCACCATCACTACGAGCTTGATTGGTCTAGTGCTTCGTAAAAGCACCATTTGCGTTCTCAACATCTCGCATTCGGCTTGGCAGGGACGCGTACAGCCGCTCCAAAAGGCTTGGGGTGGTCCGTAGGTTGTCCCACTCCTCCTTAATGGCCTCCCAAAGGTGCTCTTTGTTGCTGTCTTGGAAGGTGCGCCGCGAAAGTCGTCTCTTCATTATTCCCCATATATTCTCAATACCATTTAGGTCAGCCCCCTTTGGCGGCCAGTCCAGCGCAGGAATGCACAGCTCCTCCATGGTCTTTCTCACTCGGCTGAGGGAAGGGACAAATAGAAAGCAAGGGATAAAAAATGTTCAAAGTTATGAACTTCGTAAAGGAGAGCCCTCAAGTAAATACAATACTCAAATAAATATCGAAAATTTGTAATGAGGTTGGGTAAACACCGTCGAAGTCATTGGAGATAATAGCAAACAATATTAGACAATACAGTTACAGGGCAAAGTTTTAAAATTTTCCTTCTCAAAATATCATTTACTTGACTGCGGCGAAGTTTTAACGCGATAGCGTTACTTGGGTACCTTGGCAAAACCCGCGCAGAAAAGGGGAGCCCATATGCCGAGTCCGGAAATTCAGAGAACTCGCTGTGTACACAAGGTGGCTAGCAAAGTGTCGAGGTTTCTCAAGGATAGAAACCTGTGTCTCACAAGGTCCGCGGGTGGCTAACTTTGTTGGGAAACAGCCACTGCGAGGGCAGAGGCGTATCGATTAACTGCTGCACCACTGCGCCAGGAAGGGTGTGGGGACCGGCGATCTATGAACTGTCCAGCAGACTCTGAGTGAACTGTCTACTGTCTGCGGGTGCAATGAAATTATTTATTGGTTGCGAGAGGGGGCTCCGGTGAGAGCAACTTGGTTATCACAAGTCCAACCCGAAGCTCTGTTTGCAACTGCCACCTCCTGGGGCATCAAAAGATGTCTGCAACGCCTGCACCTGGCAGCACTTTGAGTTGGCCTTCAAAACTAGCTAAAGAATAGCGGAAAGAAACAACCGATCAAAAACCTAGCCAAAAGAAACGCTTTCGCGTTTTCATGCCATAAGGATATGCTTATGGATCGCCAACTTTTTGTATTTTACTTCACGCGTTCGCTCCGGCTTGTGACATATAAAATGTTCATTTCTTTTAGTGTATCACTTCGGACACGTCCTACATAGGGGCTCTAAAGAAGAAACAAGAAGAAACAATTAAATGAACGCACGTTGCCATATGCACGGGACTTCTGTCATGTTGGAAAATGAACATGCCGTCACAAAACGGGCCGTCCAGCAGAAACGGTAGCAGGATTTGTTGCAAGATGTCCGCATATTTCTCCGCCGTCAGCGTGTCTTGGATGCGATGAATGGTGCCAAGGCATTTGGACGTGATAACGCCCCAAACACTTATTGAACATTTACCACTTGCAGCAACCTGGTGGATGTACTGGGGGTCGTACCTAAAAAAAACCGCACAGTTGGTACCTTCACTTGGCATCAAAAAACAAGAATCGTGGCATCGCACGCGAATGGCGACACTAAACAGTATGTTTGCTAGTTATGTGTAGATAAACGTCTCAGATTCGCGCTCGTGCTATGAGATACCCATAAGAAGAGGGCTACAGATTGAGTTCAAGCCCATGCAAAATTTTTCGCACAAATCTCTCACCATACGCGCATTCGCTTTTCGCATGTGGACGAGGGGCAACGCCGCCTCCTTGGGCTTGACGGCCGGACGCCTTAGGCATTAAGACACCGTAGCGAGCGTCTAAGAGCCAGGGTTCTGCTTACCTTCGGTGAAAATATGTATGACCTCGATGCCATTTGTGAGCGCTGAGTGATCTCTATAAATTCGAAAATTAGAGCTATAACTGCGAAAAGTATTTTTACTGTAACTATGAATATTTAATGTGCGATAAAAAGATTCACTACAAATGACAACCGCCCCTTAGAATGGGACTCTCCATTGAATTTGGATAAAAAAATTTGGTCAGCTTATAGTTTGTTGCATTAACGTGAAAAACATATTTCCATCATAGCCGCATAAAACACGATATTGGTGAAACCAATGCCGCGTTTTGCGAGTACTGATTAGGTATAGCGCTGGTCATATACACAATTAAAATCTTTTAGGTTGGCTACATCAGTGTATTTTCTGGAAATCATCTGATATTCGTTAACCATTTTATTCATAAGGTTGATTACTACCAAAATTGATTACTACGACCAAGACAAGGACACAAAGAGATACACGCCCATGGCAATAATGTGCCTTATTAAGCCTTTATATTCGGGTATGTGTTACGACAAGAATGTTCCAATTTCACAACTAAGCACAAAAGAAAAAGACAGTCGTGTACCTTTTTGTCACTTTTTGTTAACGATCCACACGGCTAGACCAGTGGACAAGCCGTATACCTTGCCGCCCTAAAGCGGGCGATATTTTTTTTATCTTCAACTCCGGACGCTCTACACACAAAATATTTACTTTTAGTCTCTTCATGAGATAAAAAGAAGATAAATGTGGTATGTTCATTGTTTACATTGATATTGCGACCGTGTGATTAACGATAAAAAAGTGAAACTTCTGAAAACAAGCTCCTTCCTCTGCATACTGTTGAAAATATCTTTTTTGCATAACATAATATATGTCTCTTTGTGTACTGTGAACTATTGCCTAAGTTTTGAAATGCCTGAAAAATACGGTAAAAGTATGCCAAAAATGGTTAAAATACTTCAGAACATAGATGATATCTTACCCACCTTGCACCAACAAGCCTCCAGACCCGTTGCTGCTGATCCCAGCGGGAGACAAATGTGGATTCGTCGGTGAAGATGACCGAATTCCACTCGTCTCTCCCCATTCCACGCAGTCCCGCGCGAACCGCAATCGCGCTTCTTTGTCTCGGTTTTTCAAGCGGGGTCTCTGGCAAGCAATCCTGCTGTGAAGTCCAGCTGCGGTTAACCGCCGCCTGATAGTGCTGAGGGAAACTTCAAGCGACAACTCGCGCCTTATTTCACGTAGAGTGAGGGACGGCTCACAGTTAGCAAGTGCCACTCTTGCTAGGTCATCCTCCAAATATGTCGAATACGGTCTTCCTTCTCTAGCTGCGTCCTTCAAGCGTCTCTCATCTCGGTATGCGCAAACTATGCGATCCACCGATTTCTTCGAGCATCCTACTTCAGCAGCAATCGATCGTCGGCTTTTCCCAGCTTTTGCAGGGCTTACTATTCTTAACCTAGTGTCTATATCAATCCGCGGTGGCATGGCGCACGTTTCCACGAGGAAGCAGAATGACCACTGTCGCACTTCATATAGGGTCCCATTTCGGCGCTCATGTGCGATGACGGCACACACTAAATGAGCAAATGAACAAACAACAAAAATTCACGGCCGCCAAAGCGATCAGATACTTCTTATCACTGCTCGCAGACATTATAAACGAAACACTGATTCCTGGTGGCCGCACTGGAAACTGGAAACTGGTAGGAGACTGGAAAGCATTCATATAACGCGCTCACAAGGCTGCGGACAACGCTGAACCGACCCAGCGTGATCTATCTTTCATTTCTAAGCTGCGTGCCTTTAGGAGAAAATACTTCGAGGCAGGAGTATAGCACAGGACTAAAATTTTATTATGAATCGCCAAAGAACTCTACGACTATTCCTAAAGGAAGGCAAAGTGAACATTTACCACACTTTTCCCTGAAGGTAAAACGATGCAGAACGTTCTGAACGTCTAGCATGCCCACACAAGTTGTAAAGACACGACTCAAAAGCAAACAGAATGCCAACTACGAGTGTGTGTGTGGACTGCAATCAAATAGCCAACACAAAAGATGATGTAGCCTTTCGGTACGGCCGAGTGCGCTTCCTTGATTAGTCCATGCCACAGAAGAGGGCAGGCTTTGTTACTTACTCCCTTCTTAAGCTCTTGACTTCTGTTGACTAGTGCAATGGCAGTCGTTTGACACAGTACTGGCGCGTGCTGCCATATCGTGAAAAAACGAACTCTTGATTCAAACTGTTTCCATTCATATGAAACGCTGAAATCATTTCGGATAAAAACTAATAGAATAAAATTATTGCAGCGGTTTAACCCTGGTTGAAGCGAGCATGGCAAACGATACCTCCTTGACAATACTCAGGCTGATTTTACCCCGAGAAATGCTCAAGATCATAACCATGGCACGGGTGATACAGTGGTGTCACTCCAATTGACGCACATGATATACATGTACTAAAGGTCATATGATCATCACGTTTCCTTAAGCGAGACATCGATTTTGGCCCATATCTGACGAGGTCGAATTTTGTGGGCTGGGCCACAAGTGAGGTTAGCCCGGCTAAATTATAGTTGTCACCATCGTGTTGGCCATGCTCGAATCAGGCTAGGCATCGATCTCGTGCCAATTCTGACGAGGTCGAATTTTGGAGGCGGGGTGGGCCAGAAATGGGGATGGCCCGGCAAAACATTGATTGTCATCATCGTGTTGCCAATGCTCGAATTAGGCTAGACATCGATTTTGGTCCAATTCTGACGAGTTAGAATTTTTAAGGTGGAGGTGGACCGAGTTTGGGGGTGTACCGGTTAAATTATCGTCACCATCGTGTCGCCCATGCTCGAATTAGGCTAGACATCGATTTCCTAGTTTGACGATATAGGACGACATAGTATGACATTCCAACAATGTATTAGCGTTGCCCGTCGTATTGCTAGGTCCTTGTTGGCCTTGAAAGCCTTTCGAATGGACCTTCGTGACAATTTTTCCTGTAGACCTGGAAAACACGAGGCAAACCTGAGGCTGAAGTCGCGGGCAACGCGTTGGATCCTTTACAGTTTGGGCGCTGGAACGCGAAACAGCCTCGAAGATTGATGTTTGAGCGGCCCCCGCAACTTGGCTTGTTTAAGGCTACGCGCGCCGGTTTCGCAGCGCCCGGAGTTTGAAGCAACGTTTTTCGAGACTTAAGCGTAAGTCGTTGCGAACAACGCGAACGCCGCACTAACTTTTGTGAACCTAGCGCGCCTTCCTCTCCCTCGCCCGCCTGAGAGAGAGAGATTATCGCCTTCACCCTCTATACCCTCGGAGCAAGCGCCTTTGTGTGACGGGAGCGCCGCCACTCGGCCCCGCAGCCGCTCCGCAGCCCTTCACTGTGGGCTCCAAAATTGTGACAAAGGCTGTACCTACTAGCATAGCGCAGCTCGACTGTGTGTAATGTAGCTGCTTTGTGCTGCATATGCAAAAAAAAAAAAATGCAGCTCAACACAGCGCACAGTAAACTGTCGGCGGATGATTACGAATTGAGCAGCAGAGATTAGCGGTGGCAGTATTTTTTTTATTCCTGTATAGCTGAGGAAAATTACAGTGCACCAAGGACCTCACTGCCACCACTTGCAGGTGCTTATTCGATGTGGCCGGAGTTAAAGCCAATGCTGTCCGCAACAATAAGAGGACTGGACACCCTTTAGAGTTTCTTACTATTACCCAGGCGGAAAGCTCGCTCTCCGTTTATGGACGCCTTGCGGAATACCAGCGCCCCGTTCATTACCATTCTATGCACATTTTGCAATCTAAACGAACCACACACTTTCACCCTAAAAGTGGTAAAGCTCTTCGAGAAAGGAAGAACAAGCGAAAACGCTTTTTCCCAAATACCCCGACTGCCTCGTGGCAAATACGGTAGTTTTCCGCAGGTTCGCAAGGTCTGAAGCAGCAGGGCGGCAGCCCTACCGCTCTTGGTTTTGCAGAACCTGTATCAGGCCTGCAAGACACTGCAAAACAGCTGTTCTCAGACGTTAACGTAAAAGTGTGTATGTTGGGTGTTGTGGCACATCAGTACCTAAGGCTACCATGCGCCAACAGCCTTTGAAAAGTGCCACTTCTGAAACCAGCCCCAACCTGGGGCTCCTGCCCTGTGTAGGGGATGACAGACGGCAGTAGTTGGTCCGCTGGGCGGGTGGCTATTACGGCGCCCGTATCTAAAACGATCAAGGAACCCATTGATGGAGAGGGGCTCGTGCCACACTAGGTGGACCGACGCGGAGGTTGGCATAATAATTGATCTGGAGCCAGACTTGCCCGCTGGAGAACGTTTCCATAATATCACTATTTCGGCTCTCCACCAGATTAGGTAAGCAGACGCTATTTGTGGCCTAAGCAAGACAAACAAATACAGACATAGGCTTGAAGCCGGGAGGGAGCGCCGTCGTCGTTCAGGGGTTTGGCACTCTGTGGCGGCCCGGCTTCCATAGCCTCTCTGCTCCCCATCACCCCTCCCTCTCCTTCGCTACCGAGAGGCGATGAGGAATCCGCCGCTGACCCTCCTTCCCTAGATCCTGTGGAGGTCATAGACTGCTTGGCTCGATACAAAATCCACAAAACAGGTTTAGCCATCAATCTTTGCGCCGGTCCTCTTGCTGCCTCCGATTTTTCCATGGTATATGATTGCGGTAAAATAACCCCCAAGCCCTATAGAGCGCTGCAGAAGAAGGTAGAGCCGGTTGTCCGACGTCCAAATGGGTCGGCTAAAAGTTTCCACCGCCGGATTTACAAGTACCATGAACAACTATTTAACAAGGGCCCAAAAATCTTACTGGACGAGCTCAGCAGGAGCCATGTTGATGGCGGGAAAATCTCTTTAGCTGACATTCGCGAACATTATGGTCACCTCTTCCAGAATGAATCTCCGGAGGTCCCATGGGTAGGGATAGAACCTGGAGTGTTGCCATCGGAGGCCCCACTCTTTACCTCTGGTGAGGTGATTTCCTTCTGCCAGGAAATGCGCCAAAATACTGCTCCCGGACCAGACGGCCTTACGGTGGCGCAGCTAGGTAAAATCCCCATTGACATCACTTTGGTCATGAACAACTTCCCTTGAATATTTCAGTACATTGTCTTCCCGAGGACATCCGCATGTCCAGAACGGTTTTCATTCCAAAACGTGACATCCCAGAATCGGCGGCTGATTTGAGGCCCATAACATTTAGCTCCATCTGGGTTCGACTTTTTTCTAGGCGATTATTGGGTCGTTTCACTTGATGTTGATTTCATCCTCTGCAGAGCGCGTTTTCTGATGACCGCTCTGCACAATCAAACTTGCTCCAGCTACAGGGCCTTATGAAATGGAGCAAGACAAAAAAGACTTCTATGCCGCCTCACTTCATCTCGGCAAAGCATTTGACAGCGTAAGTCACCATGCGCTATTTTCAGCCCTTCAGGAGGGGGTGAGTGCCCGACATACCTTGAGGTTGTAAAAGACATGTATTCAATGCAGAGGACCACATTTTCACACGCGGTGGTCACGGACGGGATCCGTGGGCTCATGCAGCGGGGGATCAAGCAAGAGGACCCTTTGTCTCCCTTCCTATTCAATCTGGCGCTTGATTCGCTGCTGCATGAGCTGAAGGGATCCTGTCTGGGGCTCCACATCAAAGATACTAACATGGCTGCATTAGCCTATGCTGGCGACATCGTTCTTGTAGCCAGCAGCCTCGAACGTTTTGTAAACAAGCCACCCTGGGTTTCAACTGACATCATTAATCACGAATTGGCAGTGTTGAAATCCTCACGGTTGAAACCATTTCAAAAGCTTTACCGTCTCACCAGTGTTCTGCTTCCAAAATTGTCATATGCAACATCCAGCATTCTCGCTGCAAAAGCTTGAGGGACATCTGGTTCGCCACATCCGCATCGAGGTCAAAAGCTACTGTACTTGCCATTTTCTTATCTGAATATCATCCTTCATCTTCCACATAACAGGGGGGGAGAGGAATTGGGCGTGTTACACCTCACTCGATAAGGACCAGAGGTACAGGTGAAAGATTGTCATGTTGCAGCGGTTAGGGTCAGAACAGGTAGACACCACTGTGTAAGAGTGCCTAAGGGACGAGAGAGAGACCATCTATACCAACACCTCGACGTCCCACACGGTGTCTCAGATATTGCATATGTCAACAAGGCCTTGAAGGCCTCTAGACGGTCTACACTAAAAGATTGGCAGGACCGCTACATTGATAA
Source organism: Amblyomma americanum (assembly GCF_052857255.1). Lineage (NCBI taxonomy): Eukaryota > Metazoa > Arthropoda > Arachnida > Ixodida > Ixodidae > Amblyomma > Amblyomma americanum. Next base: position 540,406,516 of record NC_135497.1, on the reverse strand, counting down.
GGACTTGGGTTCTTTTAGGAAAGTCACTTGGAAACAAGTGGCTCAAACCGGGTTCAAAATTCCTAAAGGACTGGGACAACATGAAAGCATCAAGACTGAGGGCAAATCTTTACCCAACCAGATCCTTATCAAACAAAGAATCATCTGATCCATCAACCAGGTTGTGCAGACGCTGCAAGTTCCGACCGCAAACTACAGCCCACACTGTTGGCAAATGAATTCCTGTCCATCTCTCCAGAATTGCTCGTCACAACTTCATCTTGCACGCCATTGCCTCTAAGCTCCGAGAAATCCATCCCGGTGCCCAGGTGTCAACTGAAGACGTAATCACAGACCGTGCGGGGACTTCCCTCAAGCCCGATATTGTTCTGGAGCTGCCCCATTGCACTTTAATTCTAGATGTGGCAGTCACCTGGGATTATGACACCGAGACATTGGAGCGGATGTGCAAACACATCGTACTGTCGTACATCGACAGCTGAACCAGTCCACATTTAAAAACAAGCTGAGCGATGTGATGTGGCCACAAAGCGAAATATCTACTCAGTGTACAGTCATGCGAAGTCATGCGGGAAGAAGGTTACTTATCTCGCCAGTAACTCCCGGAGACACGATCAGCCCAGCCGAGTCCGTCGAAAGGACTCCGAATTTCGTTTTCTCGTAAGCCTTTTTTTTTCTCTTAATGCACATATCGTAGCCTTTATACAAGCGTTGCATACTTCACACTTCTCCCACTATACCGGTAGGCCAAAACGTGTTTGATACGTTTATGGCAAGGGAAATTTGAAACCAATTTAAAAGCAACCCGACGGCCCCCGGCGAAGCCAGGCGCCCGATACACGAGCGGTTCGGCATCGTCCTCTGTCCGGCCCAGCAGAAGCCGCCACCAGCACCTCTGCAGCTGGCGCAGCGGCCAGCGAGCACTTGACCGATGTGGACGATTCGTAATGGCATTGTCATATCATTGTATCTTTATTAGGACGTCTTTAGGGGGAAAGAGAGGTCATTTTCGTGTGAGAAAGGAGACTGAGGATTGTGGCCACCTGGCCAATGACATGTCGTACGCTGTCCAGATGACGACGTCGGATTGAATGGCGCTAAACGACAATATGCGGATAGCACTGATCCGTCGAGCGGGGAGATCTCGGCCACGCAGAGGATATCTCTGTTCGCCTCTTGTTGCAGTACCTACGCTTTGTTCCACCTCACTGTAGTGCCTTCTCAGCTTGGCTGACCTGGCCCGGTGCATTACGCAGCGTTTGTTTCGTTTGCCTTTCCTTCATGTTCCGTTGTTTTTGCAACTGCAGGTTTCATATGGGTGGATTTGTTTTGCCCCGGAAATAAATCGGAATATCCGTCCGAGTGGCCCACCGCGGACACCCCCCTCCCCCTTTCATGTTTTCATACAGACACCCCCAAACTGAAACCAAATACTAACGTCAGAGCCTCTTTCTAGTTGCAGGTAGATCGTTTCTGCTTTAGTTTGAGATACTTGAATCTGATAGGGTGATCTGTGCGTTTGATCCTGTGGGCAAGCTGTGCTCCCACTGCAGTGTAGTGCTAAACTGTTATGCAAGCAGAACTGCAAATTTGGGTTGATTATTGTTATGATCCGCATATGCTACTGGGCGGAAATATGACATGTTGAAATCTAGACACTAACCTTGTATTGTAAGCTGGTTTTTACTTTATCCACCTGTCTTGTTTTCCCTCTTTTGCAGCTGTACGGCCTACAGCACAATTGGGTGACACAGTAGGGACCGCGAATGAAGCTGGAGAGGTGCGTGGTATTTCGCTAGCTTTTTGTTCACGTACTGTGTTAGTCATGGATGATTAAAAAAGTTTTTTGAGAGTTCTTAATGGCCGTGGACACTGGACCTCTTCTGTTTACCATGCTTGAGCAGCTTGCAGGCCGCTAGAAAAGTCTAGACAGGAAGGTTCGTCGTAGTCGTAAGGGATCGCGGCCACGAATCACGGAAGCACGCTGCTTTGCGGGCTACTGCGTCTCGTTGCTCGCATATGTACATTAGATATTGGCTCCTTGGGGGCGGAAGAAACGACGTGAAGTTATTGGGCGGCTGCAGGCTGTAGAGCAAACTGCTGATCGCGTTTCGCGAACAAATGGCTACGACGACACGAGTGTATGGCGTTGTGTGCTGTCATCATATCTGAACTTAAGCTTCGAGAAATCCTCAAAAGCATGTGACGGGCAGTTGCACTGGCCGCTCGCTTCCTCCCGCGCGTCTTGTCCCGCAGCTTTCCACCACCCCTCCTCCAGGCAATGGCTGAATCGCTGATGTGGAAGCTGTGGGACAAGACGCACCGGCGGAAGCAAGCGGCCCGCCTTGACAAAGGCCAGCTAGAGGTTATGCCCAATGGGCATAAAATGGCTCATAACCTGAAGAAGGTGGCTGCTAAGCAGGGAATCCGTCTTGTGTTCTCCGGCCCCTGCAAGCTGTCTCAACTTTGCAGGCGTGTGGCGGATGGTCCGTGCAGCGCCGCTTGCACCACTGAGGTGGTGTACCCGTTTCCACTGCAGTCTGGCAGAGTTTACGTTGGCCAAACTGGCCAATGTATCAATGATAGACTGCGGCAGCATTTCCGCTTTCTGAAGGGTGAAATTGGGGCTAATCTCCCTAGGCATTGCAGGGAATGCAATGGTTGTCACCCCAAGCTTCATCAAACAATTCTCGTAGGAAGGGGAAGTCTAGAATAGAGCGGGAGACTTTAGAAGCAGCACACATCCACAAACTTGGCCTTGACACCCGTGTTAGTGAGCTTTCTCTGGCTCTCCTTGATAAAGAGACCTGGTTTTTGATAAAAAAAGAGTAGTCTCATCCCTTTGCAGTCGTTTTTCCTTTGTCATCATCTGCGATTCTACCACGTGTTATTCTTGATTTTATTGTTTTTATTTCTGGGCATTCCGCAAGCAGACGCAATGTTTTGCTGCTATGTGTTTCTTTGGTGTCTACTTCTGTAATCTTCCGCGGTGAAACACATAACTTACGTTCTGCCACATGTAATTGTTTTTACCACAGTGGCAACTTCAGACATGACGGAGTCCTACTATATTGCCACTGTTCGCAGCATGCTTTGGGCAAGTCACAAGGCCTGTAAAGCAGTTAAGTTTACAAGCATGCAGGAGAAAACTTTTCGAGTATTTCGTTGTATTGCAAACAGCATGGAACACAGCTGCAGAGAAGTAAAACAGCAGGTTGTGTGCTATAAATTTTTTCGAACTGCGCTTACCAAAAAAATACCAAGTTGACTAGCTTGCCATAATTCTACGCATCTTGCTGTGACGGGGCCTAGGTCTCCAACAATGCAGCCCGCTTGGACATGAGAACTCAGTTTTGGCCCTTGCTAGCTTGATAATTAATATCGCTGTACTGGCTATGTGTGTTAGTATTTCCCGGTTAGTAACCGGCGCCTTTAAGAGCAGACAGTGTAACAGTAGGTGTGTTTTGACTGTTGGGGCCCATGAAACTACTCCGGGCTGTTTTTGTGCAGTACTAATCTAAGTATGGAATATACAAGAACCCCATCTGATAGAAATTTCTGAAGCTCTCCATTCCGACGTTCCTTATAGCCTGAGTTGCTTTCAGACGTCAAACCCCATAACGCCAAACCAAACCAATTTTTACCATACACATAGGAATACTACACGCATCATACTTTTGGAAGCAACTAGTGTGCTCCATTTGATAGAAAATACATGCAAGCCAGAAATTTGCTGTCTCCACCCCTGGAGTGTGTCTTGGCTGTGTCTTGGGCGATTCTACCACGTGTTATTCTTGATTTTATTGTTTTTATTATTTCATGGCATTCCGCACGCAGACGCAATGTTTTGCAGCTATGTGTTTCTTCATACTAAACGTCATTTGGTGTCTACTTCTGTAATCTTCCGCGGTGAAACACATAACTTACGTTGTGCCACATGTAATTGTTTTGTACAACAGTGGCAACTTCAGACATGACGGAGTCCAACTATGTTGCCACTGTTCGCAGCTTGCTTTGGGCAAGTCACAAGGCCTGAAAAGCAGTTAAGTTTACATGCATGCAGGAGACAACTTTTCGAGTATTTCATTGTATTGTAAACAGCATGGATCACAGCTGCAGAGAAGTAAAACAGCAGGTGGTGTGCTATAAATTTTTTTGACCTACGCTTACCAAAAAAATACCAAGTTCACTAGCTTGCCATAATTCTACGCATCTTGCTGTGACAGTGCCTAGGTCTCCAACAATGCTGCCCGCTTGGACATGAGAACTCAGTTTTGGCCCTTGCTAGCATGATAAATAATATCGCTGTACTGGCTATGTGTGTTAGTATTTCCCGGTTAGTAACCGGCGCCATTAAGAGAGAGTGTATCAGTAGGTGTGTCATGACTGTTGGAGCGCATGAAACTAGTCCGGGTTGTTTTTCTGCAGTAATAATCTAAGTATGGAATATACAAGAACCCTATCTGATAGAAATTTCTGAAGCTCTTCATTCCGACGTTCCTTATAGCCTGAGTTGCTTTCAGACGTCAAACCCCATAACGCCAAACCAAACCAATTTTTACCATACACATAGCAATACTACACGCATCATACTTTTGGAAGCAACTAGTGTGCACCATTTGATAGAAAATACATGCAAGCCAAAAATTTGTTGTCTCCACACCTGCAGTGTGTCTTGGTTACTTTGAACACGAATTAAAATGTGAAAGTGCTTTCCAGGAAACACATCTAAGAGTGGTCCCTTATTCTGTGCATATTTATGTGGCTTTTATGTTCAATCAGAAGTGAGATCACTAGCAAGTATATTTATGTTGGCATTTCATGTCGGGTGAGCTCTGCGTTTAAAACAGTATTAAAACCATCTGTGCTGTGCGTTCATCTTAGGTCCATATTGGACAATGGAGTTATGTGTCAGTGGCTGCGTGGAATCGCCTGCTGGCATTGGGCAGCGACTCTACATTCTGCAAACAGTTGGCAGTGTGCCTGTGGGGCAACGAAATCCTTGCCGAGAGGAGCCTCAGAGGTACGCTGTCAAAGAATGCCGAAAATACATTCACCGCTTTCCCCTCTAAAGGTGGCTTCAGTGTCAGGTAAGCCACTCGTTTTTGTTTCATAGCTGCACGCATTTATTCACTCGTACGGGAGACCATCTACCCCTTTTTATGGAAAACGGCCTATTTGAGATTCTGTGAGTTTGTAAATAATTATTTCCATTACTGTCATTGTTGTCAGACTTATGAGAGCCGTTCCGCATAATAAAGAGAACTTTAAAGTGAAAGAACGTTAATTTTAACCTCGATAATTTGAATTCTCGGATAATCCGAACTACACTACTTGGTCCGGCCAAGCTGCATTGAGATCTGTGCATAAAAAGCCCGTTAATGCGTAAGCGAGTCGGTTCCGCTGCGGATAATTCGAACTCTGCGCCGCCACGTCTGGGCAGCTTGGCACACTGCACGTGGCCAAAAAAAGCACCTCCGCATAGTTAGAGGCTGCGCAGGTCCTGAACAAGGACAGAAGAGGGAGGCAGATAAAACCGTGGAAGAGTGAGTAAAGCCTAAATGGCGCCGTCGCCGGCGCGGCGGCCGGCGGCGCCGACGAGTAGGGATTGGCGGCCGCGGTGGCGGCTGCCTACCCTCAATTCCGCGCAGCCTCCGAAACTCGCCATTAAGTACTCGTTAATTCGAGCGTTGTTAATTCGGAAATACGGATAAGTACTGTCGGCGCGGTCTCAGCCAACGCCCATGAAAGGCTATGACTTCGGACGGGCGCTGCAAATTACGTTCGAAAAACTTTTTCCTTCCCGAATGTCGTCCATCCTTTCAACCATCAGTCGCCAACGGAAGCACGCGGTCAGCCACGATCATGACGCAGGCTTTTACCATTTCCGGGAGGTCAGCCACTGGCTGGAAGCGGATAACGTGGGCTATCAGCGCTGACCAATTAGGGCGCGACCGCGTCTGGCTTCCGCCTGCTTCTACAACAAGGCTGCGCCTGCTGAAGCAGCCTCTCGTTTCACCACGAACTCGTCGTTGCCGCTACACTGTGCCTCATGTTCACGACAAACAAAACTCGCACGAAGCTTTCGGATTGTCTGAAGTTGTCCGCAGGACAAAACTTTAGCGATGAAATGCGCCAGATTTTCAGAATGCTTCTGGATTTTCAAGGCTGCTAGGCTTAGCCACTACGCGTCGGTTGGCGTCAAGAAGCGCCGTAGGTTCAAACAGGTTAATTATTTAGGTTCAGAAAGGGGCCACGAAGAATATTGCGACGTCGATAGATCAAGACCTGCAGATTGTTGCTGCAGTGAACGAGAAGCCGTTTCAGAGTGCGAAGGACGTGCGCAGTACTGTCGGCCTCGAACATAAGCGACAGCACGGTACGGCGAAGGCTAAGGGAAGCCGCACTCAGAAGTCGCATCACCGCTGAGAAGCGCCTTCTCACAGTTGCCAACATAACTGCTGGCGTGAAGTTCGCTGTCGATCACCGTAGCTGGGGAGTGGAGGACTGGAAATATGTAAACTTCTCCGACGAATCTACTTTCCCGACTCGCTGGGACCAGCAGAAAATGTATGGCGCATGGAGAACACACGCTTCTGTCCTGGGAACATCAAGCAGGTGGCCGCAAGTGGACGCACGTCAGTAAACGTATGGGCGGCTATTTCGTGTTACGGCCTAAGCCCCACTGTAATAATCCCTGGGAGATTTACGACTGCTGCATATTGCACATTGCAGGAGCACGAGATGACACCCTATGCACACAATGGTCCACACCCGTATGGGTATTTAGTCCAGCATGACTTGTCTCCCGTTCACACCGCAAATGTCGTGTCACGTCTTTTAGACGAACTAGGGGTAAGGAGCCTGGAGTGGTGTGCGAAAGGTGCGGACATGAATATCATAGGGCATGTTTGGGCACGTAAAAAGGATAAGCTTTCAAGGCTCTCCTCGCACTTGGCGACCGCCCATGAACTGTGGTAAGCTTAACAACACGAGTGGCAACATATTCAAGATGACACAGCCTTCGTCCAGGCTCTACGGATCTTTTCCAGAAAGAATGGAGGCCGTCATTCAAGCCGGTGGAGCGATGACCTGTTATTAACTCGCCAAACGTGCAAGAAAAGCTCAAGTTAATACTAATATATTAGGGTACTACTTTGTGTGCACTCAAATTTTGTTACCATTTGGCGAGCGTCCAATAAAAGATTTCAACCCACCGCTGCATACAATTTTACTCCGTTCACAAAATCAGGATGCAGCAAAACACGCATCAGAAAACAATGCTTTTTCTTGGGCGTGAACGCTATTACAGGCGCTATAGTATCCGGGCGGTGTCACTGCTATACATCCTGCGCATATCATAGGGATAGAGAGCGAGAAGCATTTTGCGCAGAACTTCAGGCCACGCTCTGCGTGTGATAATCGTCTTATCATCGCTAGAAGCCGTCGACACGCAATCAGCTGCTGTTACGCAGCAACGTTAGCAAAACGGGAGTGCCAGGAGTTAGGGGAACCGCGGCGCCCTTTCCACTTTGTTTTGTACAGCCGCCGCATTTCGCCGCCAGTAGGGTTCGAGGCTATCGGGTACGCGCTCCCGTGTTCCTGCTCATATTGCTCACGATAGTACAAGACCTCGCGACGCACCCTCTCTGTTATCTGCGCAGGTAAGGGACGTAGGACAGGCTAATAAGCTCTCAGTTGCGAGTCACCGCTTGTGTTCCCTGCTTTTTCTATGTCCGTCGTCTTTTGCGCCGTTTTTTCCACGATGCTTGACCAACTAGCTCAAATGTCGGTATTACTCAGGAGTTGAGTAGGTGTACGCTTCTACACAATGCCGTTACCCTACTGACCCCAATCAACACGCTCATAACATCGAGCGGCAGCCTACCAGTGGAGCGAAATAGCGTGTCCAACAAAGCGCAACCAAATGTCAACGTCAGTAATGCGTATTATAAAGTATGGAAGAGTCAACCGCGGCATTACCATGTCGTTAACTAAACTGCCTACGAAAGTGACCAAAAGCCGGCGATAGCGTGTACTTGCGTCATTAAGGCGATAGCGCATACGGCTCGTTCGGTCGGAAAGCCGTCGCCGTTGCCTAGGATTGACCTGAAGACCTCAGAAACGTGACGGAAATACTGGCACAAGTTTCGCATGAACAAAGAAATTCGCAGGAATTCGAGTTCGAACCCAAGCGCGCTGCAAACCAGGAGGGCACGCAACACATATGCCAAAAAGCGTAGTTTGCTCAAGCGTGTAATATAGAGCGGCACCAAGTGAAGGCGATGTTGTGTGTACGACAGTAAAGTGTGTCGGAGATGTGTACTCATGTTGTACTAATTAAACAAATAAGGAAAACGAGCTATCGCGTCTATCCTAAGGCGAAGCTAAGAGACTTCCTAATTTAGTCCCGCGACCCCTTTCTCACTGGTCCCTTATGGCTGAAACATGGACCAACTCACAAAGCAATTCACGCTTCTGAAAGACGACAAACGCCGCTCCAAGCCTTCGCTTTCTAACCCTCCGTCGGCGCAGTTCAATCACACAGCGCTATCTGGAACACCGAGATGAAAGCGCTGGATACTTTTTGCCGAGCGCTCGAAAAGGGACCCAACATCTCAGCCTTGCAGCACGTGCCTGCTGCAACGGCTTCTTGCAGCGAGAAACGGGTTAACTCACTTTGGATCCGAAGAGTCCCGCGCAGCTAGCCTGAAAGCGGCGTCACTCCGTCGTCCCGGCCAACAGTCACGTCCGGCGCAAGTTCCAGAACTTCGGTCGACGATTTCCATACTACTTAGTCCGCACCACGCAAAAGGCATTCGCTCCATGCTCGCACAGTCGCCTGTTTCCGGCTGCTAAACTGCGCAGAACCGCGAAGTCCCGCAACCGCCGACAACCAGAGCCACCGGACGACTGCCGCAGCCACGCGAACGGCGCTCAGACTCGGAGGTGTGGGTGGTAAGGCAAGTGCTGATGTAGCCCTTGCGATGACGTCGCACGTAGCAGCGAGGCCCTAGCGACAGTGCAGGGGCGAAGGAAGTTGCCGACTCATGGCTCATGACCACCAGAGCGCGGCAGCTTGAGCCGTCCGGCTCGAGGCGTCGCACGGCAGGTACATGTACATGGCAGTGGTTTTTCGTCTGCACTGCCCTTTGCTATTAGTGGCTGCTGGTGCCGAAAACACCAGAGCGTGGGCATGAAACGCTCGAATAACCCTTTCTTATGCGCAAGCTTTGTGCAAGTATCACATGCGTAAAGTAGTAAAATTGTGCTCGTGTTGGTTCTGGGAACTGAATGACATCACTTTACAAAATCAGTGATCGAAACGGCTTTAAACAAAGGGGGTACATATACCTGTATTTGAGCCAGCCACTTCGTGAAAAGACCTCAAATGTGGTGTGTGTTCGTACCTGTATTTTTGATGTGTAACAAAACATGCATTTTGTTTTAAAATTGCTACAAGGAGGCAGTTGACAGGAGGAAGATGCTGGAAAGCTTAACAATCTTTAAAAAAAAATTACTTCCCCGTCAAATTGATCCCCGTCGAGCGAAGCAGACCTGGGGCGGAATTACGGATCGCTCTCAACTGAAACTGTCTATTTATTTATTTATTTATTTATTTATTTATTTATTTATTTATTTATTTATTCAAAATACCTTACAGGGCCCAGAAGGGCATTGAGTAAGGGGGGCAAAACAATAGATTAAGCAAATAGGAAGAATAAATTAAAAACAACGCGTGATACAAGGCAAAAATTGTCTCAAAAAGTGTCTCACTTGCCCCTCTCCTATTGGTCGGCCGTTGACGGCGGCCATTTTGCTTTTTTGCGTCACTGACTGACGTCGTAGATGGCCCAGAAGTGTTGACGTTGGCCACCTAACTATGCGGGCAGACTGAGACAATTTTTTGAGACTGGGAAATTTAGTCTCAACGCGTTTGGGACGCAAAATGGCGGCGGTTTATTTTGCCACACGCGGCTGGCTGCGCGAGCAACGGCGTAGGAGGGTACACGAAGACGGTTTTGACTTCCCAGACGAGCTGTTTCGTCGCCAATGTCGACTCGGGAAGGAGACTGCACAGTGGCTGTGCGACCAACTCGCCGATGAACTGGGAGGTGCGCGGGCGAGTGCGGTGTCTGTGCAGCGTCAGGTGTTGTGCGCGCTGCGTTTCTTCAGCAAAGCCGGATTTGAAGGCGCCGTGGGCAACGTCGCTATAGTCCAGCCCACTTTCAGCAAGTGTGTGCGGCGGGTGTCAGCAGCTATTGTCAAAGTGGGGTCGCGGGACGGTTGGGTGCGGTTCCCGGCGATGCTGCACACAAGGCCAACTTTTGGAGTCGAAAGGGCTACTACGCCCTCAACACTATGATAGTAAGTAGGCTTTGCCCCCCGTTTTTGACTGCATGTTCGGCTCCAAGCTCAGGCCTTGACGGCGGAAGATCACAACTAAGCTTGTGGTGTGCTTTCTCTCACAGGTGTGCGACTCCAACATGAAAATTATAGCTGTTCACCCCCGTTGCCCAGGATCGGACCACGATGCCTTTTCGTGGCGCTATTCGTGGCTGCGCCACGAGATAGAGCAAGGACTGCTGCAAGGTGGCGAGTTTCTTCTGGGTAAGCAATAAGAAATCCCCACCTCGGTTACAAATTCCGTGGTGAGGCAAAAATGAAAACCGAAAGAGCTTATCGAGGCTTACTTCACCTCCAAAAGGGGTGACAACTGTGTCGGTTCGTCTGAATTATTTCTAGCAAAGAAACATCGAAATCTTACATGGGTACATTGGGGCTTTCCATTCCTACTAATCACACATGGCCCTGTCGGTAATGTATTCGCACTGCACACGACGTGTTTGCGTGTACCTTGTTTCCTCCTCCTTTATAAGTGCCCCTGTTTCCACAAAATAGTCAGTTGCAAGTTCTGCGCTTTGTGTGTGCGTATTAGTGCGTCTTGTTGACCGGTCGTCTTCGCGCGCTTTTTTTTTTACATTGCTATGAATCTCTCCAGAATGGCGTCTCCAGAGGTGTTATTCAACTCAGCACACAGCTCCATACGACCCGTCCTGGAGCGCGCCATCCGCGTGTTGAAGAGTCGCTTCCGGTGCCTGCAAAGGTGCCGGACGCTCCAATACGAGCCGGAGCGAGCGGCCTTCATAATCTGAGCATGTGCTGCGCTGCACAACCTATGTTTGAATGACCCCTTGCCAGAAGAAGGAGACGTGGATGCCGCTGACCCGGACGACAACGAGCCACCTCCGGCTGCAGTGTATACGCAAGGCGCTGTGAGCCGCCTTACCTACCTGCGGGGGAAAGCCGTGCGTCCGTTTATCGGAGAACCCGTCTCCAGAGGCTGGCATACCTGCGCACGGTGCGTCGTCAGTTGCGGCGACAACTCCAGCGTCGCCAGCACTGAGCCCATCAACATCACCTCGCAGGGTAGCTGGCCAAGGTGTTCATTTGCGCAACACAGCAGTCACGGTTACTGTTGGCAGCGTCAGTCCCTCGTGTCAGTTTAGTGTTCACTTGTGTGTGAGAAACTCTGTATTGTGGATGTGCCCTTAGCCGCAGCCCGCAAAGTGCAGACTTTTTTTTCTTTGTTTACTGTGTGCCTACAAGGTGTCGGCGCTGAAGAAGCGCAGCGTGCACAACACCTGTTGCTGCCTGTGGGGCAACGAAATCCTTGCCCAGAGAAGCCTCACATGTACTACAATGCAAAGAACCGATATTATGTAACGCTCGCACTGGGCAGTGCTACTTCGGCCATAGCACTAGCAGAACCTCAGCTAGCGCAGTCTAGTGGCTCCACTCTCTGGCTCCAGCCACCTGCTGTGCCATTCCTGCTAATTCCCGTCTTTTTACACTGCGTTAGCAAACTCGTTGTCTTTAGTTGTGTCTTTGGCAACGCGATGGCTCGAGCGTGACGGTAGCAATTACACTGAGGCTCGTCTCGGGGGGAGCTCAGTAAAACAGCTCTCGCTGCCAAAGCAATGCGTGCTAGTGTTCTGTAGTAAGTAAAGTGTTAATAGTGGATTTGGCTGCCGCTAGAAAAATCAAGCACTGAATAGGTGTTGAGACATATTCCTAGAATAACAGGGCAACGGCTCCTGGACACAAAACACACTGAAACGAAGGGCTAATAAATGAGTGTACGTTGGCCTACGGCATCTGTAAATAAAAGGGAGCCGGCAAAGAGCGTCGGAAAGCGCCAGTTCTCCGCCCTGGTTCTGCGTCGCACGTATCGCCATGCCATGGAAGGAAACGCCCAGCGAGGCTTTTGAGGCAAGTCTGCCGCGCGCATCCGTCAGCAGCCCAGCGGCTCTGATTCTTCGGGCGCAACACTATCTGCTCAGTCGGAGCGAATGTGGGCGTCGACGTTATCAGCGGCGAAGCGTGTGTTCGCTGTCGAGACAGGAATGGGCGCTCATTTTGTTAGGTCATATTCTCTAGTCTAGTTTAGCGACTGTTTATTTCTCTCTGAGCTGGGGTCTCTTGTCGACAGGTGCTTGCTCGCGCAGTTAATTTTTTTCAATTGCCGCTTTTCTGTTGGAGGGAAAACTTGAATGCGCAAAATCCTTACATGCACCACATACTCTATTCCAGTGGTCGCATGCGTGCTCCTTGTCCTCCTACTACAATACTCGTCTACAGTTAATGCTTAATTTGTGCTTTGTGCTCGTCGTCGTCCGTTAAATATACTCAACATGTCTCTAGTTCAAGATTACGCACATAAGGCGGTGTCACATGGAAACTAAAAACCTTGTTGATCAGTTCGGGGTCGATTTATGCGCATGGTGTAACTACCAGATAAGGGTGCCATCGCTAGCAGTGTTGGACAAAGGTTTCGGGCGAGCACCTTTCGCCACGTGAGCTTGGACGTGCCGGAGGCCCATCGTTTGGGAACCATATGTTTCTTAGCGCAAGGATGAGGTTTTCAGTGAACGCCTCCAAGCTGCAGCTGATTGTTTTTGATCTAACACTTCTGAATGTATGCGTTCTCTCCGGAATTACGCGGCCTCAATCCTGCCGTTCGAGATCGCACACCACAAATTCGCTGACCACCTCACCTTGTGCTTGCATTGGCTTAGCCAGTGAGGGTTCCAATCAGACCAACAGTGGACATGGTGAAGGGTCACAGTTGCAATGCAGAAACTCACCTGACCGTACCACTTTTGTAAGAAAGCCGGCAGTCCGGGTCATCTGAATGAACGTGCAGTTTCGAAAATCAAAGCGTCGCTGGTAGTCACTAGCTGTAGGCTGCTTTGAAGACTGATGTGATAGGGATCCATCTTGAGCTTGCTGAGAAAGTATAAAACGACGGTCTGGAGTGACCTTCGGGCCTCTGAAATTTCACGAGTGGTGGCTTTGGGCTTGGCTCTCGCATAAGCGAGCTCAGTTGTCTCAAGATATTTGTCTATGGGCAACCTGCGACGAAGCTTGCTGTCCTAGCACACAACCAAGCTAGAGAAGCAAGCATTTTGTTAGATGCACCTCTAGCGTTTTTCCAGGACGTTTGACTGCCTTATAGGCATCAGATTGCGCACTCTCACTCGGGTACATCGCCAGCACATGGTCGAGGAATGTTCTCAGCCCGCCTGTCATCGTTACCACCACGCATCGGAGATTGCGGGAACTTGTAGGAGTGACTGAACATCCCCACGGCGTTGTACTTCGCGTTCAGCCGCGCCCAGTAAAGGCGGGAAGAGATACGGAGCCCACGGCTCCCATCGGCGGAGCGGCTGCGAGCCACACCGCGGCGCACCCACCAGCGCGACGAGAGTATGCACTACGCGATGTGTACTGTGCGATGTCAGTACGGCGTCCCTCGTTGCCTCAGTCGCTCTGTAACGTTAAGCCTAATAAACCAAACCAAACCTCTTTTTAGCGTCGTAGTTGTGTTGACACCTCGTGCATGCAACCTGCCGCGGTGGCCTAGTGGCTATGGTACTCGGCTGCTGAAACGAAGGACGTGGCTTCGATTCCGGCAGCGGCGGCTCCTGCATACCCGTTGAAGAACAAGGGGTGGTCGAATTTTCCGCATCCATCCCCTAAGGCGTCTCTCATAGCCTGAGATACTTTCGGACGTTAAACCCCATAAATCAAATTTCATGCTTACGCGCTTCCCGCTTTCATGTAATCCGTCGCACCCGCGTGCTCAAGGCTTGGGTCTCAGCGTGCATGCATCACGTTCTCAAATAATATACCAGGAACGTTCGCTGTCTACAATGGTAACATGCAAAGAACACACCGCATTAGTAGAATCAATAGTTGCATTAAAAGCCACATGTGGAAGAAAAGCCGGGTGTGTATTACGTAAATACAAGTGGTTAATTATTGCATTAGATGAAAAGGCGGTATTACATGAAAAACTTCAATGGAAAGTAATATATTCACTGCGCGAAGAGAAATAGAAATCTTCGTGAAACAACGGTCTCTTACAGTTCCAAGAAAAATGTAGAAAGAATAAAGTTCAAATGCGAAAATGCGTAAAATTACTACGGCGGTCGCTAGGGTACGGGCGAATAACACGAAAGCTGTTTTTTTTTTCAAGTGATATTTATTGCCTCAGGGCATGAACCTCCATGTTGTAGAGGAGGAGGAAACACATTTTATTCAGAGCATAAAAACTGGGTGGGTTCAGTACGAGAACCCTTTGGTCGCCATCATAATCCGGCCCCTCTCAACCAGCGATTTATGGTCGAGGGGGCTGTGGCTATGAAGGGTTGCCTCCCAGCGCTCATAAGTCGGATCGGGATTGCTGCCCAAGTCTTTCCCACTCCGGTCAAGTGGGAAAGCGTTTGGCGGCATCACATGCGCAGGTCATGAAAGTGGGTTCTGCATAAAACGCCGGTACACTTTGATGCGTTCAGCGGAACGCTACGTGTGATCGATGCGACGCCTGCCGTGGAGACCGACGCCCGAACCACGCCCGCAAGGGAAGGAAAACGAAATAAGTAAAGAAAATGACGCCTGTCTCACATTGCGCCATTTCCTTTCTCCCCCCTTCCAAAAAAAATTCCGTTTGGCCTTGTGAAATTATCTGCAGGCTTTGCGCGTCGTTTGAATCCGTATTTGATTTCATATCTCCGCATACAACGAGCAGTAATACCGTTGTAAATATCGGCGAAACTATATTAAACATATACTGCATTGTGGGAGCATCTTCTGTGTCGTTTCGAGGAAAGCAAGATATATAACAAGTAGTAGAATGGAAAGTTGGGCGAGTTGGTATGCGTTCATTTTGGGTGGAAAAAACAGCGCGAAAGGGACGGAAGACCAAGAAGAAGGAAACCACACGGACGAGCGCTGACTCACAACTATTTTTTATTCAGAAAAAACAGACATTTATATTTAAAAAGTCACATGACCTGACGTCACTCGCGCACATGCCCAGAAATAAAAACGTCTAAGACTATATCATGAGTCAAGAATAAAACCTTACAACGCGATTTCAGAACTCTGTGATTAACCGAAAAAACACGAGACAGCCAGAAAAAAAAACACAAAAGTACTAAAAAAACAAAGGTACTAAAAAAACAAAAACACAAATCACGTGTTGTCAAGAAAAGCGACCTCTTTATCGACCATCAATAAGGAAGGCTGACTGGTGCATTCATCTCGTCTCTTCCGAATGTGATATGCCTCAATAAAGTGTTTTTTTTCTGGCTGTCTCGTGTTTTTGCGGTTAATCACAGAGTTCTGAAATCGCGTTGTAAGGTTTTATTCTTGACTTATGATATAGTCTTAGACGTTTTTATTTCTGGGCATGTGCGCGAGTGACGTCAGGTCATGTGACTTTTTAAATATAAATGTCTTTTTTTTCTGAATAAAAAATAGTTGTGAGTCAGCGCTCGTCCGTGTGGTTTCCTTCTTCTTGGTCTTCCGTCCCTTTCGCGCTGTTTTTTTCACCCAAAATGAATATATAACAAGTAACTGTATGTCAGTAAGACTATGTATGGAAACCGCCAGTAACTCGACCACAAGCCTCGTCAGGGTGATGCTCCTTTTCGCTTCCGACCAGGATTAACCAGAGCTAAAGCACCAGAATTGTTTTTACAGGGCTACCAACGTAGTTTTGATGGAGTGCTGTAAATTTGACAAACTGCGCATGGTACAAAAAATGCCGTGAAAAACCTGCGCGTAGACTTCTAGGTGGCAGTGCGTACTTAATCACGGTTTTCGACAAATGCATTCAGAACGACGGCGGGACAGTCAAGCAGCAAAACTTGGCATCCCCATTCATTCCTTCCATAGCTGTCAGTGCAACGCAAAGGCCGCCGGCACTCTCATTGTGTGCCCCTGCCTGAGACCATCGAATATGCGTCCCAAAGCTCCCTAGTGGATGTGCTGTTTCAACGTCGCTGTACCCAAGTCCTATCAGAAAATACCTTGCGGCTCAGCATACTGCATGGAAAACACTTCGAGCCATCTAGCACCCTGCAAAGCACAACCGACAAATCATTTCGTGGCGTTCTAAAAGATACCATCGATTATGGTTTAAGACTCTGTGTACCGCAGAAAAACGTGTAGTTTACGACAAGGAGGAGAATGAATACCTGAAAGACCAGTTCTTGAGGCAAGGCGAAACGCCTTTTACTTTAGGAATACATGTTGTTGGGCTATTTGGTTTGATTTCATGATTGCACGACTCGGCGCACAAAAACGAAGCTCAAGAACGACAGGAGAGAGCTCTGAACTGCGTTCCAGAATATTTTCCACATTTCATTTAGCTTGTCTCATGTCGGGTGACTTTATTACACATTCTAAACAATGCTTTATTAACCTCTTGGAACTAGAACGTCCCAGCGAAGACTTGACGCTGCAGATACGACTTGCCGAAAACATTAGACAGTTGCACTCGGTGAAATAGTGGCGTCTGCAATGTCGGTGCTGAGGGTTTTTTTTTTCAGTACTCTCTTTTATATTCTTTTGAGCTTCACTACGCTAGCTTTTCGAGCAGTCATCGGGGCCGTAAGTTCGACATTGAATGTAGCGCCATTTCACACTGCGCCATTTCCTTTGCAAAAAAAAAACAATTTCTTTTCCAATTTGACATTCTGAAGTTATCTGGAGGGTTCGCGCGTCGTTCGGAGCCGGATTTGGTTCCATATCTCCGCAAACAACGATTGATAATAGTTTTAAATATCACCGATGCTCTATTAAACGTATACTGACTTGTGTGAGCGCCTATAATGACCATTTGAAGAAAAAAAGATGCTTATGAAAGAAAAAAATGCCTACTACTGTGTCAGTATGGCTATCTATCGAAACCGCCAGTCGCTGACCACAAAGCTGGCCAGGGAGATGCAGCTTTTCGCTTTCGATGAGGGTTAACCAGAGTTAAACCACCAGCAACTTTTTCAACAAACATTTCAATATTGTAATTGTCAGGTTTCTGCGAAGAACACTAGGGCCGACAGAATAAATTAGGTGACGGGTGTACCCACACAGAAGCACATTTAATACACCCTACGTGACCCAATCTCTAGCACACAAAACTAACAAAGCTAACACAAACCAGTCTACCAATACACAAGACCCGGGAACACCCAGTACACTAGCGTTTGGCGTTCGTGCTCACGGTTCAGTGCTGATGAAGCGTTGCATGGGTCCAGTCAGCGGCATCCAGGTGGTCGGCGTCGAGGTAGCGTTCGAAGTGCTCGGGCTGGCCTCGCTGACGGCTTCGTTGGCGGCGTCGTACGAGCTCCCGGTCCAAGTGCCCGTGGAGGGAATGCCGGTGATGCTGGCGTTGTGGGCACCACCCGGATGGGTGGCCACAGCGCTGGAGGCGCCCCTGGCCGTAGCAGGTTGTTGCGTCAGCCGTTGTCTCCCCATAACGGGCTCTCAGGAACGGCAGGAAGTCTACGGTGCACAGCCGTAGAACTCGAGATCGGCGGAGCAGTGGCAAGAGTTGCTCTCTTCCATCCGAGGTGTTCCTGACCCGCCAGTACCAGCGCTTCTCTGTTCGACGCAAATGGAAATTATAGTATTCCGAAAGACTTTTGGGGATGGGGGCACATTGGCATCGTCATCATCAGCGATGAATACATCATCGTTAGATGGGAGTGCTGGGCAGTTTGCAATGATGTCTGGCGTTTCCTCAATACTAGGAGTCGGCTCCATTGCCATTGCCTCTTCTTGAACGTCGTCAGGTGACGATGTCGAGGGGATATCTACTGTTGCCGGAAATAACTCCTCATTACTGCCCAGTCGGCCACGCGCCGCCTTGTCGAGTATATCGCGTTGGTTTTGCAATAGTTTTTCGTACAACTGATAATAGTTTATGGACGCCTGCGTTGACGGTGGCTCGTTGACTGCATTGTGTTGGCTTTGCCATAGCTTGTCAAGCAAGGGATATTGCAGACCACTGTTTGTGGCATAACAACATGGAAGGTGGCCGACAGTGATGTTACATATTTTTTGATTCAGACCGCCGGCAGTTGCCAAAGCTTCCAACTTAGACCTGAAACGTTGCGTATTCCTGTTGGCATATTTTCAGACCACCGTTGATAGGCCGAGGGAGAGTTCGGCCGCACAATTTCCTTTTCGGAGCATCGCTGTCATGCAGCACGCGGTGGCGGCGACTACCACCCGCGCATATCAGACACCCAGCGAAGCGTGTAGCTGCGCATCGTTTAGAACAATGATTGCCTTGTCACTGGTCCTTCATCAAATTTCTCGAAGGCGTCTTGCCCCTTCACGGCCATTGCGCACTTCCTTCTGTCAGCGCTGCATTTCCGTTCTTCCGGCGAGTAAAAACTCCCCGCTTTCGCTAGGTCGCGGAGGATCCCAAACCTCCAGGTTGTATCAATGGCTTTCTCCATATCGAAGAAAAGGGCAAGACAGTGCTGTTTGTGTATAAAAGCTTCTCTTATTGTGTTTTCGAGGCGAGCTAAATGGTCTGTCGTTGAGCATCCTTTTTATAACCGCATTGACAAACATCGAGAAGTTCTCGGGTTTCAAGGACAAATGGCAATCTTATATTAAGGACACTTCCAAAAGATTTCGCGAGACAGCTTTTGAGGGCTGTCGTCCTATAGCTACAAGGGCAAGTTGGTGGTTTTTTCATGTTTCAGGAAAGGCACTATCACTGCTGTTTTCCATGCCTTAGACATTTTTCCTTGTTAAAAAATTCAAGAGTTCCCCTATGGCAGGCTGAGAAAGATGTGCAAGCATTTCGCAGTGTATCTGATCGGGTCTTGGTGCAGTTTTTTTCCGGCACAGTACTCTATTTATTAATTCTAGAGTAATTAAATTGTTGTATTCATCATTTCCCCTCCACTTGTTGGAAGTCTGTTTTTCGGCAATACTTTTGAATTTCAGGAATGACTGCGTATAGTGAGATGGAACTACAAACTGCAGCGAAGTGTTCCCCCAAAATGTCTGCCTGTTCCCCTATGCTTGTTTGTATACCAGGTGTTGTTAAATGAGGAATTGTGAACGGTGAGAAGTTGCCATTTAATTTTGGAACCTGCTCCCACATTTTCTAATGTGATTTGACGGTTTATAGATGAAAAATAACTCAGCCAAGACTCTTTCTCGGCACTGCGGCGGACGTACCGAGCTCTGCCTCTTGCCTTTTTAAAACGTACGAGGTTTTCATGTGTAGGATACCTGCGAAATTTACAGCAAGCTCTGTTGTTTTTTTTTCTTCCTTGTATTCTTTTCTCCACCACACATTGTTTTTGCCGCACCTCTAATGAAGACTTATGAGTAGCTAATAGTGCGGCAGTAATTATACAATTCGTGAACATTTCGTCTATCTAATCCATGCTGAGGTTTTCTAAAACTATATCTTCTGAGATGGCTTGTGCTCTAAGAATTTCCCAGTCTGCTAAATGCACCTTCCAACGTCGCGGCTTAGTTGGGATGATTCCTGGTGCAGATTGCAAACTTATTAACACAGGAATGTGATCACTGCCATATGGCTTGTCGACAACATCCCATTTACAATCGTTAAAAATAGATGAATTAAAATACAAATCGAACAGCTGACTGCAACCGCCTGGCACCAGCAACTGGCACCATCAAATTCTACGCCGTGACTCTGAAAAGGTGGCAGCAAGTGAACAGGCACAGTTCACTGAAGATCAATGGGAGAGGGGGCTTCTGTCCTCTAGTTTAAAGTGTAACACCCGATTCAAAGGAGTCAGTCACTATTTCAGATTGTAATAACGCGCTACACACTAACAAAACGACACCGGAACGAAGGACATAGGACAAGTGCGGCCTGGCGCCCGGCATTCATTAGGGGTGTTCGCTTGGGAGAAGCTCCGTAAACCCCCCTGCGCCCCTCGCGGGCGAAGCCCCAGTGCCGGACAACCTCGGTGCCTGCTAAAGGTGGTGTCACTGCCAACGTGGATTCATCACCTGCAGCAGCAGTTATAAGCGCACTTGTCCTGTGTCCTTCGTTCCGGTGTCGTTTTGTTAGTGTGTAGCGCGTTATTCCAACCAAAATGTACAACCAACTAGCCCACATTGCTGTCTTGCTTACTATTTCAGAATCTGGTTGCGCATCACGCGATTCGATGTCACTGCTCTGTATGAATCATACCTGAACCATGGACAGTGCATGTTGAAAAAAAAACATTTCACTAAGTTTTAGCAGCAGTCTACTCCGGTTTTAAATATAGCAACACTAGCACTTTTTCCTAGCACTGGGGTGCTTGTGCGTCAACCTTTCGCTGCATCTTTGTTGTTTTGTACTGGTGCTGCCATGCTCATTCCGGGATACAGTCATCTAAAATGGGGCAGCTGACGATACTGTTATTTCCTTGTACCTGTTGAACAGCACACTCCCTTCAGTAACTGCTGTGACAGCAATGCAAACAGAATGCGTTTACTCCCTCAGTCTATTTATAGCAGACAGAATCAGTCTGACAGAAAAGATCTTGCTACCATCATGAGCCAACGCAAAAGAAAGTGCAGTGAACTATACGTCATGTCTTCACGACCTCTATTTTGACCTCTGAAACCACCTTCCTCGCAAGAAGGCTGGAAAGCAGCGGCTGCAACAGCTGCCGTCTGATCCCACAGCCCACTGTACACTTTTCAGGTGCCACTAGACGAGCAGAGCATTACTCAAGTGACTTTCATATACAGTAGAAGCTCGTTAATTCGAACTTCACGGGACCGTGAAAAGAGTTAGAATTATCCGATGTTCGAATATCGCATGGCCTCGAAAAAACTGACAAGAACCATCTGAATGAGTGGCAGATCGGGCTAGTTGGTATTTTTCCATAATGCGATACAGCGCGAATAAAGACGGGGACGAAGCGAAACAAGACACCACAGCGCTGTGGTGACTTGTCTCGCTTCGTCCCCGTCTTTATTCGCGCTGTATCGCATTATGGAACCATCTGAATTACGGTATGCGTACCGTATTTACTCGTGTAACGAACCCACTCCCATATTGAACCCACCCACTGCTGACTTTTGCCTTAGAATTTCAAACAAAAAAGCGTCAGTCGTTAACACTTCCTTCTGTTTCGCAGTCACGGACCACAACGCATCTCTTGGCCGTCCGCCAAGATGCTGCGCTACAATAAGATCACGGTGTGTTTACCTTTTGACGTTAGCTCTAGCAAGGGGGAGAAGCGAACTTTGTAGAGTGCCAGCGCTTGTCCGGTTGTGCAAGCCTCGTTTTCAGTACATTCACCTTAAAGGCAACCCATAGGAGCGAACTTGTGCTGCGGAGTTAGAGCAGCCCGGCGGATCGCCCCCGCACGGCCACCGTGCAGCAGCACAAGCGGCGGAAAACGGCCCGGTTGCCAACAGGATTTCGAAACTGCGTGATTTCATATGCTGACTAAAATGCTGAAAAGAACAGCTGTACATTTACGATTAAAGTATTATTTATTCAATAACGACAAAGAGGACCAATATTCTTCGTGGCCCCTTTCTGAACCTAAATTATTAACCTGTTTGAACCTACGGCGCTTCTTGACACCAACCGACGCGTAGTGGCTAAGCCTAGCAGCCTTGAAAAACCAGAAGCATTCTGAAAATCTGGCGCATTTCATCGCTAAAGTTTTGTCCTGCGGACATCTTCAGACAAACCGAAAGCTTCGTGCCAGTTTTGTTTGCCGTGAACATGAGGCACAGTGTAGCGGCAACGACGAGTTCGTGGTGAAACGAGAGGCTGCTTCGGGTAGGCGCAGCCTTGTTGTAGAAGCAGGCGGAAGCCAGACGCGGTCGCGCCCTGATTGGTCCGCGATGATAGCCCACGTTATCCGCTTCCAGCCAGTGGCTGACCTCCGGGCAATGGTAAAAGCCGCCGTCATGATCGTGGCTGACCGCGTGCTTCCGTTGGCGACTGATGGGTGAAAGGATGGACGACACTCGAGAAGGAAAAAGTTTTTCGCACGTAATTTGCGGCGCCCGTCCGAAGTCATAGCCTTTTATGGGCGTTGGCTGAGACCGCGCCGACAGTACTTATCCGTATTTCCGAATTAACAACGCTCGAATTAACGAGTACTTACTGGCGAGTTTCGGAGGCTGCGCGGAAATGAGGGTAGGCAGCCGCCACCGCGGCCGCCAATCCCTACTCGTCGGCGCCGCCGGCCGCCGCGCCGGCGACTGCGCCATTTAGGCTTTACTCACTCTTCCACGATTTTATCTGCCTCCCTCTTCTGTCTTCGTTCAGGACGTGCGCAGCCTCTAACTATGCGGAGGTGCTTTTTTTGGCCACGTGCAGTGTGCCAAGCTGCCCAGACGTGGCGGCGCAGAGTTCGAATTATCCGTAGCGGAACCGACTCGCTTACCCATTAACGGGCTTTTTTATGACCACATCTCAATGCAGCTTGGTCGGAACAAGTAGTGTAGTTCGGATTATCCGAAAATTCAAATTATCGAGGTTCAAATTAACGTTCTTTCACTGTAAAGTTTTCTTTATTGTGTGGAACGGCGCTCATAAGTCTGACAACAATGACAGTAATGGAATTAATTATTTACAAACTCACAGAATCTCATATAGGCCGTATTCCAAAAAAAGGGGTAGATGGTCTCCCGTACGAGTGAATAAATGCGTGCAGCTATTAAACAAAAACGAGTGGCTTACCTGACACTGAAGCCATCTTTAGAGGGGAAAGCGGTGAATGTATTTTCGGCATTCTTTGACAGCGTACCTCTGAGGCTCCTCTGGGCAAGGATTTCGTTGCCCCACAGGCACACTGCCAACTGTTTTCAGAATGTAGAGTCGCTGCCCAATGCCAGTAGGCCATACCACGCAGCCACTGACATATAACTCTCATGTCCAAAATGGACCTAAGATGAACGCACAGCACAGATGGTTTTATACTGTTTTAATTGCAGAGCGCACCCGACATGAAATGCCAACATAAACATACTTGCTAGTGATCTCACTTCTGATTGAGCATAAAAGCCACATAAAAATGCACAGAATAATGCACCAGTCTTAGATGTGTTTCCTGGGAAGCACTTTCAAATTTTAATTCCTGCTCAAAGTAACCAAGACATTGCAGGGGTGGAGACAACAAATTTTTGGCTTGCATGTATTTTCTATCAAATGGTGCACACTAGTTGCTTCCAAAAGTATGATGCGTGTAGTATTCCTATGTGTATGGTAAAAATTGGTTTGGTTTGGCGTTATGGGGTTTGACGTCTGAAAGCAACTCAGGGTATAAGGAACGTCGGAATGGAGAGCTTCAGAAATTTCTATCAGATGGGGTTCTTGTATATTCCATACTTAGATTAGTACTGCAGAAAAACAACCCGGACTAGGTTCATGGGCCCCAACAGTCAAGACACACCTACTGTTACACTGTCTGCTCTTAAAGGCGCCGGTTACTAACCGGGAAATACTAACACACATAGCCAGTACAGCGATATTAATTATCAAGCTGGCAAGGGCCAAAACTGAGTTCTCATGTCCAAGCGGGCTGCATTGTTGAAGACCTAGGCCCCGTCACAGCAAGATGCGTAGAATTATGGCAAGCTAGTCAACTTGGTATTTTTTTGGTAAGCGTAGGTTAAAAAAATTAATATATAGCACACCACCTGCTGTTTTATTTCTCTGCAGCTGTGTTCCATGCTGTTTACAATACAATGAAATACTCGAAAAGTTTTCTCCTGCATGCTTGTAAACTTATCTGCTTTACAGGCCTTGTGACTTGCCCAAAGCATGCTGCGAACAGTGGCAACATAGCAGGACTCCGTCATGTCTGAAGTTGCCACTGTGGTACAAAACAATTACATGTGGCACAACGTAAGTTATGTGTTTCACCGCGGAAGATTACAGAAGTAGACACCAAATGACGTTTAGTATAAAGAAACACATACCAGCAAAACAGTGCGTCTGCGTGCGGAATGCCATGAAATAATAAAAAACAATAAAATCAAGAATAACACGTGGTAGAATCGCAGATGATGACAAAGGAAAAACGAGTGCAAAGGGGTGAGATAACTCTTTTTTGATAAAAAACCAGGTCTCTATCAAGGAGAGCCAGAGAAAGCTCACTTACACGGGTGTCAAGGCCACGTTTGTGCATGTGTGCTGCTTCTAAAGTCTCCCGCTCTATTCTAGACTTCCCCTTCCTACGAGAATTGTTTGATGAAACTTGGGGTGACAACCATTGCATTCCCTGCAATGCCTAGGGAGATTAGCCCCAATTTCACCCTTCAGAAAGCGGAAATGCTGCCGCAGTCTATCATTGATACATTGGCCAGTTTGGCCAACGTAAACTCTGCCAGACTGCAGTGGAAACGGGTACACCACCTCAGTGGTGCAAGCGGCGCTGCACGGACCATCCGCCACACGCCTGCAAAGTTGAGACAGCTTGCAGGGGCCGGAGAACACAAGACGGATTCCCTGCTTAGCAGCCACCTTCTTCAGGTTGTGAGCCATTTTATGCCCATTGGGCATAACCTCTAGCTGGCCTTTGTCAAGGCGGGCCGCTCTCTTCCGCCGGTGCGTCTTGTCCCACAGCTTCCACATCAGCGATTCAGCCATTGCCTGGAGGAGGGGTGGTGGAAAGGTGCGGGACAAGACGCGCGGGAGGAAGCGAGCGGCCAGTGCAACTGCCCGTCACATGCTTTTGAGGATTTCTCGAAGCTTAAGTTCAGATATGATAACAGCACACAACGCCATACACTCGTGTCGTCGTAGCCATATGTGCGCGAAACGCGAACAGCAGTTTGCTCAGCATCAGCCCAATAACTTTACGTCGTTTCTTCCGCCCCCAAAGAGCCAATATCTAATGTACATGTGCGAGCAACGAGATTCAGTAGCCCGCAAAGCAGCGTGCTTTCGTGATGCGTGGCCACGATCCCTTACGACCACGACGAACCTTCCTGTCCAGACTTTTCTAGCGGCCAGCAAGCTGCTCGAGCATGGTAAACAGAAGAGGTCCAGTGTCCACGGTCATAAAATCTCTCAAGAAACTTTTTTAATCATCCATGACTAACACAGTACGTGAACAAAAAACTAGCGAAATACCCCGCACCTCTCCAGCTTCATTCGTGGTCCCTACTGTGTCATCCAATTGTGCTCTAGGCCATACAGCTGGAAAAGAGGGAAGACAAGACAGGTGGATAAAGTAAAAACCAGCTTACAATACAAGGTTAGTGTCTAGATTTCAACATGTCAAATTTCCGCCCAGTGGCATATGCGGATCATAACAATAATCAAACCAAATTTCCAGTTCTGCTTGCATAACAGTTTAGCACTACACTGCAGTGGGAGCACAGCTTGCCCACAGCATCAAACGTACAGATCACCCTATCAGATTCAAGGATCTCAAACTAAAGCAGAAACGATCTACCCGCAACTAGAAAGAGGCTCTGACGTTAGTATTTGGTTTCAGGTGGGGGGGTGTTTGTATGGGAACATGAAAGGGGGAGGGGGGTGTCCGCGGTGGGCCACTCGGACGGAGAGTCCGATTTATTTCCGGGGCAAAACAAATCCACCCATATGAAACCTTTAGTTGCAAAAACAACGGAACATGAAGGACAGGCAAACGAAACAAACGCTGCGTAATGCACCGGGCCAGGTCAGCCAAGCTGAGAAGGCGCCACAGTGACGAAGAACAAAGCGTAGGTACTGCAACAAGAGGCGAACAGAGTTGTCCTCTGCGTGGCCCAGCGGTCCCCGCTCGACGGTTCAGTGCTATCCGCATATTGTCGTTTAGCGCATTTCAATCCGAGGCCGCCATCTGGACAGCGTACGACATGTCCATGATATTTAGTAAGGCAGAAACTTGGGCTAGTTGGATATTGTTTGAACTCATATTTTCTAGCGCTTAGTGAAGAGAAGAAACAAGAACACAAATACACAGGACGTACGCTAGTCTTCAACTGTCGTTTAATCGAAAAAACATTCAATATAAAACATCTGAAATGCTGAGATTCACACACGCGCAGTAGCAACGCCACGTTTCAAGAACAACAATTCTATTTTTGATAGATAAACAGATGGGGTGCTGACATATTTTGAACCTTCTTTATCAATGCATGCACATAGCTTCGAAAATTTCCCGTTCCGATTGCGTTTTTAGTGTTCCTAGAATGCTTGTTTCATGCAAGATTGGTGTGCAGGGTACAGGGTCAGGGTCGCCAGGGTACCGTTCGATGAGACAGCGTTTGCTGTGCACCGCGAGATTCCCCCCGCCGATATGGATTCTGTTGCCAAGCGGTGCTCTCTCAGCCTTTCATTAACGCATCTTCCTGATTGCCCGATATAAGCTTTGCCACAAGTGAGCGGGAATTCATAGACAACATCCATTTTGCATGGTACGAACTTCCTTTGGTGGTTCTTAGTGCATATTGGCTTCCTTGCCTCGCTGTTCACGAGTGGGCACAAGCGCACTAGTTTCTTTGGGGCAGTCAAAACAAGATCGACGCCACACTTTTTCACCACCTTTTTTAGACGGTGCGACATGCTGTGAACATACGGCATAGCCACAAGCTGAGTCCGCCGCTGGGGATTGTCACGGTTATGTTGCTTCCCAGTTCTCACTTCCTTCAGCAGCTTTTCCGCAACAGATGTCAGAGTTTCCTCTGGAAACCCGGCGTTCTCTAGGGGAAGCTTTTGCAGTCTCACATTTTCTGTGATGCAATGCTCGCACGACTTGTTGAGAGCAGCGCGGAAGGCATTCATGGCAATACCCCTTTTACAAGTTTAGAGTGCGCCGATTGATAACTGAGAATTTCTTTTTTTGTTCTCGGCTGATACATTCAGCAAACACGTGCCTTTTCAAACCTAATGCATATATCAAGGAACTGCAACCTCTCGTCGTTTGGAATTTCGGTTGTAAAGGCTAGACCCAGGCTACAGGAATTAAAAACATCAAGCACATTTTTCACCACATCGTTCGGTTTGTCAGACTGTGTTAGGTTCATTACTCCAAGGTAGTCATCAACATATCTAAAAATGCGTTTAACTTTGTCAGTGTTAATCCGCGCGACAATGCGTTGGTCAATGTATGCTAAAAAGACAGAACTAAGAACGGGGGCGATGCAGGACCCGATGCAAATGCCATCCTTTTGTACATATTCTGCACCTTCATGCTTTATGACAGTCGATGACAGGTAAAATGAAACAAGGTTTAAAAAGCTTTCAATTGACATGCCAGTAGAATTCTGAAATGACAAAGGGTTTCCACTTTCAATACAGTCGCGCAACGCAATCAAGATTTCCCTCTGCGGCATCGAGTAAAAAAAGCTCTTTTACATCTACTGAAAAGGCAAAATTATCGTGCCTAGAATCTTCGTGGTTCTTAAAATAGTCCACTACTTCATTAGAATTTCTAACCAGAAACGGGTCCTCAATTTTCAAGAGACTTAATTTCTCTTGCAAGAATCTAGAAAGGTCGCCTTGCCATGACCCTTTCTCTGTTACAATTGTCCTCAGTGGCACATCCGCCTTATGTGTTTTCGCGGAGAAGAAAACGCTTAATCCCACTTCCTTACTGGCACCTATCTTTTTGCCTAAATTATTCAGTCCCTTCTCTTTACATAACCTTAATGCCTGTTTTTTCGCTTTCTGGCTGGACACCATCGGAACTACAAAGTTCTTACGTAATGCCATTTTTACCTTTTCATTGTACTCAGTGTTTGACATGACCACAAATCCTCCCTCCTTATCCGCTACTAAAAGCTTCAGATTGTTAGTTCTTAGATACTGAATAGCATCTTTGATGGGTTCACTCACACTTTTCTTAGTTCCTTTGCGAGGGGAACTGTGGAGGCAAGTACGTCACCTGCAGGGTATACTACGATTGCAAGCGACAACAAAGGATTTATATCCCGGGGTAAGAGAAGATGTATTCAAATCGTGGAACCGTGAAGCATCTACTAAGACTGAGTACCTTTGGGGAAAATGTGTATCACAACTGTGTGAATGGAAGAGACGCCAACAAAAGAAGGGATGCGAGCAAGGGCAAGTGTTGTGCCTCGGTACGTCGGTACCCAAGGAAGTGGAAAAGGTCCTAAACTACGGTCCCAAGTTCTGCACGGAGCCCAAGATGACTTCTGTCGAGCAACTGTCAGTAGTGAGAAGGATTTCCAGCAAAGCACAGGACGATGACAAGGGATGGTGCATTTCCGAAGGCCTCGATTGCCTTATGAGGCAAAAAGGAACTCAGAAAAGTGTGAGTGAACCCATCAAAGATGCTATTCAGTATCTAAGAACTAACTATCTGAAGCTTTTAGTAGCGGATAAGGAGGGAGGATTTGTGGTCATGTCAAACACTGTGTACAATGAAAAGGTAAAAATGGCATTAAGTAAGAACTTTGTAGCTCCGATGGTGTCCAGCCAGAAAGCGAAAAAACAGGCATTAAGGTTATGTAAAGAGAAGAGACTGGATAATTTAGGCAAAGAGATAGGTGCCAGTAAGGAAGTGGCATTAAGCGTTTTCTTCTCCGCGAAAACACATAAGGCGGATGTGCCACTGAGGACAATTGTAACAGAGAAAGGGTCATAGCAAGGCGTCCTTTCTAGATTCTTGCAAGAGAAATTAAGTCTCTTGAAAATTGAGGACCCGTTTCTGGTTAGTAATTCTAATGAAGTAGTGGACTATTTTTAAGAACAACGAAGATTCTAGGCACGTTAATTTTGCCTTTTCAGTAGATGTAAAAGAGCTTTTTTACTCGATGCTGCAGGGGGAAATCTTGATTGCGTTGCGCGACTGTATTGAAAGTGGAAACCCTTTGTCATTTCATAATTCTACTGGCATGTCAATTGAAAGCTTTTTAAACCTTGTTTCATTTTACCTGTCATCGACTGTCATAAAGCATTAAGGTGCAGAAAATGTACAAAAGGATGGCATTTGCATCGGGTCCTGCATCGCCCCCGTTCTTAGTTCTGTCTTTTTAGCATACATTGACCAACGCATTGTCGCGCGGATTAACACTGACAAAGTTAAACGCATTTTTAGATATGTTGATGATTACCTTGTAGTAATGAATCTAACACAGTCTGACAAACCGAACGATGTGGTGAAAAATGTGCTTGATGTTTTTAATTCCTGTAGCCTGGGTCTAGCCTTTACAACCGAAATTCCAAACGACGAGAGGCTGCAGTTCCTTGATATATGCATTAGGTTTGAAAAGGCACGTGTTTGCTGGATGTATCAGCCGAGAACAAAAAAATAAAATCTCAGTTATCAATCGGCGCACTCTAAACTTGTAAAAGGGGTATTGCCATAAATGCCTTCCGCGCTGCTCTCAACAAGTCGTGCGAGCATTGCATCACAGAAAGTGTGAGACTGCAAAAGCTTCGCCTAGAGAACGCCGGGTCTCCAGAGGAAACTCTGACATCTGTTGCGGAAAAGCTGCTGAAGGAAGTGAGAACTGGGAAGCAACATAACCGTGACGATCTCCAGCGGCGGACTCAGCTTGTGGCTATGCCGTATGTTCACAGCATGTCGCACCGTCTAAAAAAGGTGGCGAAAAAGTGTGGCGTCGATCTTGTTTTGACTGCCGCAAAGAAACTAGTGCGCTTGTGCCCACTCGTGAACAGCGAGGCAAGGAAGCCAATATGCACTAAGAACCACCAAAGGAAGTTGGTACCATGCAAAATGGATGTTGTCTATAAAATCCCGCTCACTTGTGGCAAAGCTTATATCGAGCAATCAGGAAGATGCGTTAATGAAAGGCTGAGAGAGCACCGCTTGGCAACAGAATCCATATCGGCGGGGGGGAATCTCGCGGTGCACTGCAAACGCTGTCTCATCGAACGGTACCCTGGCGACCCTGACCCTGTACCCTGCACACCAATCTTGCATGAAACAAGCATTCTAGGAACACTAAAAACGCAATCGGAACGGGAAATTTTCGAAGCTATGTGCATGCATTGATAAAGAAGGTTCAAAATGTGTCAGCACCTCATCTGTTTATCTATCAAAAAAAGAATTGTTGTTCTTGAAACGTGGCGTTGCTACTGCGCGTGTGTGAATCTCAGCATTTGAGATGTCTTATATTGAATGTTTTTTCGATTAAACGACAGTTGAAGACTAGCGTACGTCCTGTGTATTTGTGTTCTTGTCCCTTGTGTTCACTAAGCGCTAGAAAATATGAGTTCAGACATGTCCATGGCCAGGTGGCCACACTCCTCAGTCTCCTTTCCCACACGAAAATGACCTCTCTTTCCCCCTAAAGACGTCCTAATAAAGATACAATGATATGACAATGCCATTACGAATCGTCCACATCGGTCAAGTGCTCGCTGGCCGCTGCGCCAGCTGCAGAGGTGCTGGTGGCGGCGTCTGCTGTGCCGGACAGAGGACGATGCCGAACCGCTCGTGTATCGGGCGCCTGGCTTCGTCGCGGGCCGTCGGGTTGCTTTTAATTTGGTTTCGAATTTCCCTTGCCATAAACGTATCAATCACGTTTTGGCCTACCGGTATAGTGGGAGAAGTGTGAAGTATGCAACGCTTGTTACTGGCTTGTTACGCTTGTTACTGGAGCTACTGGCGAGATAAGTAACCTTCTTCCCGCATGACACTGAATAGATATTTCGCTTGGTGGCCACATCACATCGCTCAGCTTGTTTTTAAATGTGGACTGGTTCAGCTGTCGACGTACGACAGTAGGATGTGTTTGCACATCCGCTCCAATGTCTCGGTGTCGTAATCCCAGGTGACTGCCACATCTAGAATTTACGTGCAATGGGGCAGCTCCAGGACAATATCGGGCTTGAGCGAAGTCCTCGCACGGTCTGTGATTACGTCTTCAGTTGACACCTGGGCACCGGGATGGATTTCTCGGAGCTTAGAGGCAATGGCGTGCAAGATGAAGTTGTGACGAGCAATCCTGGAGAGATGGACAGGAATTCATTTGCCAACAGTGTGGGCTGTAATTTGCGGTCGGAACTTGCAGCGTCTGCACAACCTGGTTGATGGATCAGATGATTATTTGTAAGCTAAGGATCTGGTTGGGTAAAGATTTGCCCTCAGTCTTGATGCTTTCATGTTGTCCCAGTCCTTTAGGAATTTTGAACCCGGCTTGAGCCACTTGTTTCCCAGTGGCTCTTTCCTAAATGAACCCAAGTCCTTATCAATGTAGCGGTCCTGCCAATCTTTTAGTGTAGACCGTCTAGAGGCTTTCAAGACCTTGTTGACATCGGCAATATCTGAGAAACTGTGTGGAATGTCGAGGTTTTGGTATAGATGGTCTCTCTCTCGTCCCTTAGGCACTCTTCCACAGTGGTGTCTACCTGTTCTGACCCTAACCTCTGCAACATGACAATCTTTCACCTGTACCTCTGGTCCTTATCGGGCGAGGTGTAACACGCACAATTCCTCCCCCCCCCCCCGGTTATATGGAAGATGAAGGATGATATTCAGATAAGACAATGGCAAGTACAGTAGCTTTTGAGATCGATGCGGGTGTGGCGATCCAGGTGTCCCGCAAGCTTTTGCAGCGAAATGCTGGATGTTGCATATAACAATTTTGGAAGCAGAACACTGGTGAGACAGTAAAGCTTTTGAAACAGTTTCAACCGTGCGGATTTCACAACTGCCAATTCGTGATTAATGACGTCGGTTGAAACCCAGGGTGGCTTGTTTACAAAAAGTTCGACGCCCAGATAGCGGATAGGCGAATTACGAGCCTTAGCTTTGACCACCGCGCCCTCGAGCCGGAGCTCGGCGATTCTGTAGTCAGTCCACATCAGCCAGTGGGCATCGTAACGCCACCCAAAATACCGAGTCTTAGCTCCGGATTCAGCTTACGCCCCAGCTTAGGGAAGTACCCAACTGAAACATCCAAGTTTCTCCGTAGATCGGCGAGGCTGCTGGCTATAAGAACGATGTCGTCAGCATAGGCTAATGCAGCCATGTTAGTATCTTTCATGTGGAGCCGCAGACAGGATCCCTTCAGCTCATGCAGCAGCGGATCAAGCGCCAGATTGAATAGGAAGGGAGACAAAGGGTCCCCCTGCTTGATCCCCCGCTGCATGAGCCCACGGATCCCGTCCGTGACCCCCGGGTGTAAAAATGTGGTCCTCTGCATTGAATACATGTCTTTTACAACCTCAAGGTATGTCGGGCACTCACCCCCTCCTGCAGGGCTGAAAATAGCGCATGGTGTCTTACGCTGTCAAATGCTTTGCGGAGATGAAGTGAGGCGGCATAGAAGTCTTTTTTGTCTTGCTCCATTTCATAGGGCCCTGTAGCTGGAGCAAGTTCGATTGTGCAGAGCGGTCATCAGAGAACGCGCTATGCAGAGGATGAAATCGACCTGAAGTGAAACGACCCAATAATCGCCTAGAAAAAAGTCGAACCCAGATGGTGCTAAATGTTATGGGCCTCAAATCAGCCGCCGATTCTGGGATGTCACGTTTTGGAATGAAAACCGTTCTGGACATGAGGAGGTCCCCGGGAAGACAATGTACTGAAATACTGAAGGGAAGTTGTTCATGACCAAAGTGATGTCGTCAATGGGGATTTTACCTAGCTGCGCCACCGTAAGGCCATCTGGTCCGGGTGCAGTATTTTGGCGCATTTTCTGGCAGAAGGAAGTCACCTCACCAGAGGTAAAGAGTGGGGCCTCCGATGGCAACACTCCAGGTTCTATCCCTGCCCATGGGACCTCCGGAGATTCATTCTGGAAGAGGTGACCATATTGTTCGCGAAAGTCAGCTAAAGAGATTTTCCGGCCATCAACATGGTTCATGCTGAGCTCGTCCAGTAAGAGTTTTGGGCCCTTGTTAAATAGTTGTTCATGGTACTTGTAAATCCGGCGGTGGAAACTTTTAGCCGACTCATTTGGACGCCGGACAACCGGCTCTACCTTCTTCTTCAGCGCTCTATAGGGCTTAAGGGTTATTTTAACACAATCATATAACATGGAAAAATCGGAGGCAGCAAGAGGACCGGCGCAAAGATTGATGGCTAAACCTGTTTTGTGGATTTTGTATCGAGCCAAGCAGTCTATGACCTCCACGAGATCTAGGGAAGGAGGGTCAGCGGCGGATTCCTTATCGCCTCTCGGTAGCGAAGGAGAGGGAGGGGGTGATGGGGAGCAGAGAGGCTATGGAAGCCGGGCTGCCACATAGTGCCTAACCCCTGAACGACGACGACGCTCCCTCTCGGCTTCAAGCCTGTCTGTACTTGTTTGTTTTCCTTAGGCCACAAATGGCGTCTGCTGACCTAATCTGGTGGAGAGCCGAAATAGTGATATTATGGAAACGTTCTCCAGGGGGCAAGTCTGGCTCCAGATCAATTATTATGCCAACCTCCGCGTCGGTCCACCTAATGTGCGAGGCAGCATGATACCTGGATGGCTCGAGCCGCTCTCCATCAATGGGTTTCTTGATCGTGTTAGATACGGGCGCCGTAATAACCACCCGCCCAGCGGACCAACTACTGCCGTCTGCCATCCCCTACACAGGACAGGAGCCCCAGGTTGGGGCTGGTTTCAGAAGTGGCACTTTTCAAAGGCTGTCGGCGCATGTTAGCCTTACGTACTGATGTGCCACAACACCCAGCATACACACTTTTACATTAACTTCTGAGAAGAGCTGTTTTGCAGCGTCTTGCAGGCCTGATGCAGCTTCTGCATAACCAAGAGCGGTAGGGCTGCCGCCCAGCTGCTTCAGACCTTGCGAACCTGCGGAAAACTACCGTATTTGCCACGAGGCAGTCGGGGTATTTGGGAAAAAGCGTTTTCGCTTGTTCTTCCCTTCTCGAAGAGCTTTACCACTTTTAGGGTGAAAGTGTGTGGTTCGTTTAGATTGCGCCAATGTGCATAGAATGGTAAAGAACGCAGGTATTCCGCAGGGCGTCCATAAACGGGGAGCGAGCTTTCCGCCTGAGTAATAGTAAGAAACTCTAACGGGTGTCCAGTCCTCTTATTGTTGCGGACAGCATTGGCTTTAACTCCGGCCACATCGAATATGCAGCTGCAAGTGGTGGCAGTGAGGTCCTTGGTGCACTGTAATTTTCCTCAGTTATACAGAAATAAAAAAATACTGCCACCGCTAATCTTTGCTGCTCTGTTCGTAATCATTCGCCGACAGTTTTACTGTGCGCTGTGTTGAGCTGCATTTCTTTTTTGCATATGTAGCACAAAGCAGCTACATTACACACAGTCGAACTGCGCTGTGCTAGTAGTTACAGTGCAAAGAACCGATATTATGTAAAGCTCCCACTGGGCAGTGCTACTTCGGCCATAGCACTAGCCGAACCTCAGCTAGCGCAGTCGAGTGGCTCCACTCTCTGGCTCCAGCCACATGCTGTGCCATTCCCGCTATTCCCCGTCATTTTACACTGCGTTAGCAAACTCGTTGTCTTTAGTTGCGTCTTTGGCCACGCGATGGCTCGAGCGTCACGGTAGCAATTACACAGAGGCTCGTCCTCGGGGGGCAGCTCAGTAAAAATAGCTCTCGCTGCCAAAGCAATGCGTGCTAGTGTTCTGTAGTAAGTAAAGTGGTAATAGTGGTTTTGGCTGCCACTAGAGAAAAATCATGCACTGAATAGGTGTTGAGACATATTCCTAGAATAACAGGGCAACGGCTCCTGGTTAAAAACACACTGAAACGAAGGGCTAATAACTGAGTGTACGTCGCCTTCGGCCTCTGTAAATATAAGGGAGCCGGCAAAGAGCGTCGGAAAGCGCCAGCTCACCGCCCTGGTTCTGCGTCTCACGTATCGCCATGCCAGGGAAGGAACCACCAAGCGAGGCTTTTGAGGCAAGTCTGCCGCGTGCATCCGTCAGCAGCCCAGCGGCTGATTCTTCGGGGCGCAACAATATCTGCTCAGTCTGTGCGAATGTGGGCGTCGACGTTATCAGCGGCGAGGCGTGTGTTCCCTGTCGAGACACGAACGGGCGCGCATTTTGTTAGGTCATATTCTCTAGTCTAGTTTAACGACTGTTTTTTCTCTCTGAGCTGGGGTCTCTTGTCTTGTCATATATGGCAAACATGGGGCTGGTTAGGGTAAGTTAAATGCAGAAGGGTTGGCCGGCATGGCCAAAGAAATGAGATCCCACCTCACAGAGACCCCCGATAAGCCACCACCAACGGCAGCAAGAAGTGGAAAAGTAAGGAACCAATCCTATGCATTTAATGGAAAACGAAATGCCAGGGAGAGCATGGACTCCGCGTAGGGACACGGGGGATGAAGAACAACAGCACCTCACCTCTAGGCTGCCTCGTAACTATCGCACGGGCTGCAGAGATCATAGAGACCCCTTCAGGGGCACATGTGTGCAAAAAGTAAATAAAAGGCCGTGCGCGGAGTCGAAACGACGCTACCGGCGACGAGCAAGTTATCATGGATAGCCTAGCAGTTAAACAAAATAGGCCTGTTTGTTTCCGACGCGAGAAGCGACATATTTATCTATTCACCCCACTCAGGCAGAGCTGATTCTAAGCTGTTCCAGATTAGTCTTGTAACTTTGAACACTTTATCTCAAAAGTTCTCTATCACCTTTAAATTGAGCACGGCTGACAGCGACAGCAATTCGTTTCGACGACCGCCGAGCACGCCAGTCGCATAGCCGCCGCTGAGTGATTCAGTCCATTTCGGGCGCAAGTTAGGTCAATAAACAGATTTCTTTTGGAATAACTTTTGTCCGTCGTTATCTATCCTTCAGGTGCCGTCACCACTATGTGACAGTATGAATATATGAACAAAGTTCATATACGTAATAGATGTAATTTTTGAACAAAGCCCAGGAAAGCTCTGGAAAAACTGCACTTCAGGACTGGGAAAGCCGGTAGGAACATAAGGACTTGGGTTCCTTTAGGATGGAGCCACTTGGCAAAAAGTATCTTAAACCAGGCTCAAAGTAAATAACGGATTGGGATAGGATAAAAACATTACGGTTAAGAGTAAACGTCTATCCAACCAGGTCTTTATCCAACAAACAGTCATCATCCTCCTCAACCCGGCTGTGTAAACGATATAAGTTCCAACCAGAAACTGCAGCGCACATTGTTGGCATATGTAAGTCTATTCACATCAATAGAGTTACACGCCATAACTCTATTTCCGGTGCATTGTTTCTAAAAGCACGTCTTGCTTGGCAAGCTGGTAACTGTTCATCTTTGGTTACAGGGGCGAAAACAGACAAGACAGGGCAGAAAGCCCGGACGTAGTGGACGGGGCGGAGCTCCGTCCCGTCCTTATGCCTTGTGTTGTATGTTTTCGCCCCTGTAACGAAAGATGAACCAATGTTTCTATGTTTAGAGAGATTCATCCGAGTGCCCAGGTGACAACTGAAAAACTAGTCACCGACCTTGCGGAGACTAGGCTGAAATCTGAGAGCATTCTTAAGCAGCCGCATTGCACGTACATTTTAAACGTGGCAGTCGCCTGGGGACTACGATCCCGAGACATTGGAGCGCATGTGCGAGCACAAGCGAGACAAGTATACGACCCTGCCTGAAGTAACCAGAGAAGCGCTGCAAGGTGCTAGGCCTCTCGTTTGGTGCACATTGGCTTCTTTGTACTGGTACTAGGAGAGCTGCAAAAGAAACTTGGTTAACAGAAAGGGATTAATCTGGAAAGTACCCGTGCTATCATTTTCACATTGATTGTCCTCAGCAGATTTGCACAATTGGTTTAATTTGGTGCCAATCTACTCAGCTCATTTTCCATGTCATGTCTTGTGATTGAATGATTTTCCTTCTCTCATTTTTTCTCTCACAGTCACCTCTTTTTTTGCTATTTGCGTAGAAGTGACCTGTAGCGCCATCTGTCTGAACAAGAGAGAGGTACAAATGCATCAAGTACAAACGACAAGCTCGAGAGGTCCCAATTTAGGAGCTGCAAGTACGTCATCATTCGAAAGGGATAATGTAGTCTCTATTTGAGCAAAAAGAACTCCATTCCCGCGGCAAAGCGTTTTTAGATAAGGACAGTTGGAAAAATTGCCCCTGGTAATCGGTCCCCACTTCCTTTGCTGC
Source organism: Amblyomma americanum (assembly GCF_052857255.1). Classification (NCBI taxonomy): domain Eukaryota; kingdom Metazoa; phylum Arthropoda; class Arachnida; order Ixodida; family Ixodidae; genus Amblyomma; species Amblyomma americanum. Next base: position 540,369,156 of record NC_135497.1, on the reverse strand, counting down.
TTTCATCGATGGATGGAAGTTAGGAGCATCTCCCTTGAAGCGGGGTGATGGCAGTTGCCACCATGATCAGTTTTTATTTTGTTTTTGTTTCACTGTCTTGTAAGTTACTAAAATTTGCCATTTTCTCTAAAATTCTTCTTCCTACACTTTTAACCTTATGACACATCTCTGCTTTTGAGCCACTAATATTCGAATCGCTTTTTCCGCTGCAGATTTATTTACATGGTTATTGTCTCTAAATCCCTGGGCCTCAAGAAGAGTTACTTTGCCTGCATCGACATCGGGATGAATACCATCACATTTTACTATGCGGTGTTGTATTATTGCTTCAGATTTACCACACACAACGCATGTGTCATCTTCGCATGTGTCTTTTTGTAGCTGCGGGTTATAAGGCAACCTGACCTAGCTTCCAAGAGTAGGGCATTACCTCTTGAGTTATAAAACACTTTCTTCCTGATCCGCCTTTTCCAGAATCGATATAGTTCTACACTATGCTCAGTTTCCATTGAATCTATTGAATTTTCAACTTCCGCGTTTTTAACCTGTCTTTTAATGCGCTTTCTCCGTCCTCGTGTCTGTCGCACTTACTGCATAGCTTTCTAGTTCTTTTCCGCCACTGTGAGCCCACGCTCGTTCTGTAGAGGTATTTAAGTACCTCAGCTGCACACCTGTTATCGTCCAATTCCTTTGGGCGTTCTTCGTATAGTATTTTACTCCCAAGTTCCCGCGCATCGAACGGTGCCCAGCCCATATCCACCTGTAGTGCCTCGTTTGTGGTTGGCACCTCGTTGGCACCTGTGATAATCTTCCAAGAGCTCTTTGATTTACTTATGATCTCGACTGAACTTCTGGCCTTAAGCACAGAACTGCATTCCGGAAAGTAAGCCCTGGCACAATTATTCCTTTCGAAACACCCCTCAGCACTTCACACCTGTTGTACCGCCACAATGAGCTATGTTTCTTTATTCCGGCATATCTTCGCAATTTTTGCAATGAGAGATTGTTCGTGCTTTTCCGTGCATATCTGGCCTTCGTTTACCTATACCCCGAGATATTTGTATTCGGACACTCGGGGTATTTCATGGATTTGGATTCAAAGCTCCTGATCAGTCGTATCTTTGAAAATCATGAAACCTGACTTAGTTGTGCTAAAACTAAAATCTAGACGGTCTCCACGGCAATTATTCAAAGTTAGCGGATTTTTTTTGGCCATCTGCTAAACGTACAATATCGACCGCGTAGATTAAACCTGGTAGCCGTTGCTCAACAACACTTCTGCCTAAAGAGACGCGAGCGCCATCGATAAGGTTTTGACAGTACCAGTTTTGTTTTCTTGGGTTTATTGTCGCCGCCACTGCGCCCATTGTCTGCGCTTGGTCCCCTGGAGAGTTTGCTCTATAACTGATCTGAGCTGGCTCGCTCCTCGCATCCTGTTCGACGGGCGCGGCTGATTGAAAGCGCGTTTGTCCACGTATTGATAAGTTCGCGCGAGCTCTTCGCCTGCGGTAAGTTAGGCCAGGATGCTGGGGATTAAATTTGGCTTCAGATCTCACCTGAATATTGTAACGTGGTGGTGACGTTGAAGAACACAGTAGCAATACTGTGAAAGACAAAACTAACCCTTATTCGGCGAACCTGTGCCCACAAAAAGAGGCTACACTTACAGCACAACGGTAACGGCGAACACGGTCAGTAATCGTCGAAAATCTGATCCGCGGGTCAAGCGTGTCGGCTCTTATATAGCAGTCGTCGAATGTTCCAGACTACTCGTTGGGACCCGCGTGCCATTCACAAAGTTCTACACTATTGGCGTCAGGCGATGAAATCGGATAACTTACGGTTCGTCTACAACAGACAGCAAATAGAAGCATCGATGACTTGCCAAAAACCACGGATAGATGCAGTGTCAATATGAAACCCCTTTTCCCGCGGTTCCACGTGCGAAAATCACAAGCACGACGTGCCGCTTACACCCTCGTAGTTTGGGTTTTCCAAGTGTGTAATATGCGGTTATGCAAAGTAGACTGCAATGCACTGACATCGCACAGTACACGAGCCTCTAGAATTTCGCCTCCATCGAAATTCGACAGCCGCGACCGGGATTGAACCCGCGTCTTTCGGGCCAGCAGCCGAGCGCCGTAACCACTGAGCCACCGCGGCGGCTCTGTAATCGAAATGCATATGGTAGATCTTCGCTTTACTTGTATTCTTAATTACATCAACTGCATGCTACGCCTAGAAAGCTATCGCTTCTTACCCTATAGGCGAAGACAAATTGCCCACCGAATTTTTTTACGTGAATCTAAAGAATAGCAGTAAGGATTTATTGTTCAAATTTTACCCCGCTCGATTGCCCTTCAGTTTTAAGGACGAAAAATTCCTCGGCGAGTGTTTCGTTACTTCGAAATTATAAACTGACGCTTTTTGATGCATCGTATTTGTCGTTTTTGTGGACAACTCGAACGTCCACATCATCTTAGTTCAGCAACCCTGTGCTCTGCCCTCACAGATGCACCCAGATTTTCTTGCCTTGTTCGTATAATACAGGTTGTTTCATCTAAGACTTTACACAATTTTTAAACATAGGCTTTAGTTAGAAGGCCGCTTTTTTCGGCATAGCAATAATTGTCGCCGGTGTAGTAAATCAGAATACAGCTGAGACGTGCTAACTAGCAGGCTGATTAACTAATATTCAGTAGTTAACTTTTAACTATTACTGTTTGGCTCCTTAATTATTCAGAAGCGTGTCGCCTACTGTATGTAATATCCGTGTCAGTTTTTATTATTTCGAAAAGGTGGTTAACTTCAGCACCCAACAAAATCTGGCTACATCGCGCCAAAATGCGTGTACTTTCATGAAGCTGCAGGCAAAGCAACCACTGCACTGCACGTAACTCGTGGAAATATACAACATTTTGGGCTCATTTTCGGAACCTCGTTTTCGAAATTGTAAATACACGGGGCGGCAGTAAGTTAGGTGGGCGGATGAGATTAAGAAGTTTGCGGGGATACGGTGGCCGCAGCTGGCAAATGACATTAATTCCAGACACATGGAAGAGGCCTTTGCCGTGCAGGGGCGTAGTCGGGGTGCTGCTGCTGCTGCTGATTGTCATGATGATGATGACAAGCCTCTCAAATATTAAGGAGCCTAGCATGAGTAGTTATAAAGTTAACTACTCAACATTAGTTAACCCGCCGGCTAGTTAGCAAGTCTTAGCTGCATTCTTATGTACCGCACCGCTGCCAATGCTGTGGTAACAAAAGCGCTTTTCTTACTCAAAAAGCCTTTTTTTAAAAATCGCGTAAAGTCTTAGGTGAAGCACCCTGTATATGATCTGAATTTGTCGACCCAGTGAAGCTTATATGACGAAGAGTGGATAACACTTCCTTCGTCTTTTGTTCTTCATTGTTCATCTAGCCGGCTTGCCCGGATATGAAAGAAGTTATCTGCACTGTGCAATCAATAAAAAGGCCTCACAGCAGTTATTTCTCCTTCGTCATGCTTTAGGCCCGTGGAATGCCTGCGGCTCTTGCTGTTCGGCTCCTGGATCGTAATCCCCGCCGTCACCGTCAAGCGTGTGGGCGTCAAGACCAGCGTTGACGAACTGTAAGTGGCGCATTTACCAGTCGGCTGATAAGCAGTATATTCCACTTAGTCACCCATAAACTCAACAGCGGGAGAGCTGCAGCCCACAGCGCTGGCTATGTGCTGTTGCGCTCGGCTCTTGAGGGAATATTTGAAGCGGCTACTGAATTTCTATGCAAGTAGAATGCAGTTGCTGCTAATTACAGTGCGATGCCAGTGCAGGATAACGAACCCCATGTGATCGACATTATTCTGTTGTCCTCCTCTAAGGCGTCCTTCATAGCCCATGTGGAGCTTTTGGCGGCAAAGGGATGATAAGGGATAATACTAAGTCTGGCTAGACTGTTAAGTTTGCTAAACGGAAACGTAGATTTTATAAGCCATAAATCCGCTTAAAAGCAACGTACTCAGGACGCCGCCACGTGATGATTAGTAAAACTGCCACTGTTAACATTAATATGTGTTTTGTCCAAGAACATTACTTCGCCTGTTAATGGGCGATTACCTATACGAGAAAAGCAGCCAGGCCAAGGTAACCACTGATGAGAAGATCATTTTGTGTGTTCAGGCTGCGTGCGGCCTTTGTATGCATCATGTCCGGGATCGCGACCTCACAACGGCATTTATGCTCTGTCGTGCTAGCTATGGGCGGCGAGTGAAAGGTTCGTTCCCTCTTCTGCCTTTGAATCGTCTACGTTGTGCAGGCTGCGGGGGCTCTGAAATTGCAAAATCCATGTGTTTTCTTTTAGTACCTTTTCATACAGACATGCGGATGAATACACGTCTTCAATTTGTGAAGCGCGATTCGAGCGCTTGGTCTTCGGTGGTTTCATTGGGCCGCGGATAGGCGTTTATGCATTGAGATATGCGGAAAAATATCTCAGAACCACCATATGCATGCATCAACACCTTTCATTTGGTTCATTGCGGACAATTTTTCCAGCGTGGGTCATCGTGTGTGCAGCACGTGGTATAAACAGCCACGCTAGGCCGGAGGTTAGCAACTTTCGCTCGTGCTCGTTCTCTATAGGAAGAAGCTGTAGCATGTCATATGTAGGCGAATTTGCATTAACTGTAAACACATTTCCAGGAGAGAAACGTTCAACTTGCTTATGTGCGTTCGATCTGATTATGCCTACAATTCTTGGCGACAGAAACGGCAGGCTGCAGCTGAACAGAACGTACCCCGATTATTTTCCGCTTACAGCTCACAGAGTGCCGTACACGAATGTAAAAATTGCTGTGACTACGTCTCAATCATAAGAGTAGACTGCAAGCATATTGCGTAATCAATCGAAACACGGGCGATATTTAACAGCACATTGCGCCGATTGATGAGAAATGCACATGCGATGTTTCACTAGGATGTGACGAATGAAACACATTAGCGCATGTCTGCTATACACGCATGAATTTTAGGATCACTCGCAACTTACGTGTACACTTCACGACAGCACAGACCGCACCGAAGGCGGCGCACTCGAGTCGTCTACAACGATGTATACGTGCGTGAGCGCGGACAGCAGTTTTTTTCTGCAGTCTGCGGCTGCCTCCTAAAGTTTCGAGTAGTTTTCTCCACGCCAGCGGAGCCCCTTTGTACCGTACGCGATCGTTGGAACAAGACGCACTCGCATGCGATGCAGCGGAGAGCGTCTGTGCGATGTGGGGGAGATTCGCGTAAGGCGCATGCAGAAGAGGCCATAAAGTAAGCCGAAACTTATTAGAAGACGCAGCGACTGATTATCCGCTTCGGGTGTAAGAAGTGTATGTTTGGAATCAAGGATGAACTTATCGAGTAGATATGGGCTATTACCTGAGATGGAAAGAGATCAAACAGGTGTTGTTTATATTAACAGACATTAACCGTTGTTAGCACCACATTTCAATTCGGGAAATGTAGCAGTGTATTGAGGTCAATGCTGTTAAAGTTTGGGTAATAAAAACACACTCATCATCAAATAATCGCAAGTAGAGGTAATATTGCCAGAATGATTGCTATTGTAAATGAGAAGAAGGAAGGGCCTAAGCCCTGCAGCTTTGGGAACAAATCAAATTAACAAAGAAAGAGGGAACGAATACTTGCTTGCGTAGACAACCTGTACTTTGTTAGTAAAAATAAAATTTGCAGTGCCATTCTATCACTAAAGAACAAAGGTTTAAAATTCGAGCGGAGAGCTCACCGAGGCCTCGCATAATACTTCGTCAGGCACCCCCTTGGCATGCTGTGCCTTGTGCTGGCCTACTCCGTAGCCTGGAGCCATCTCGGGGCCATCGGAGGCGTCGGCGGCCTCGCGCGGAGTCTGCCCAAGGACGTCATCATCACCGTCGCCGGGAGCGGCGCCATCTCGCTCGTCGTCAAGGTTAGAGCAGATTTTTAAATCTCTAATAAGGAAGTTAATTTCCAAGTGAAAATTTGCTGCTGGTTTTCTGCTGGGATCCAACTGGTTACAGTAGTACTGGTTTATTAGCACATTCCCAGCAGCTACTGGAACCAGCATCTGATGGAACCAGCAGCTGATGGAATCAGTAGGTGCTGGGGCCATTAGCTTCCATACAGCACCGAAACATTACATTTAATTCTGTGTACATACATCATTCATGGAATATATCCTTTTATTGTCGAAATTTTCTGAAACTTTAAAACAAATAGTAACTTCCTAAACGTTAAGCATGCACAAAAAGAAAGAGCAAAAAACGCTCACAACCAACGGTAACTGGTAAACTCACCCTGCAGGGCCATGCAAATCTACCCATAGTAGGAATTAACACAAGTACAGCTTTAAACCCTACTTGAAAAGCAGCTATAGCAACAGCCCTATAATATACATACAACTTCCAAGTGTAACACGTACTCACATTCTAATACCATATGGCCTGCCTCATGCTTATATACCCCTCAAGATGGGTCTCCCACAGGTGTTTGCGGGGAATGGTTAATAAACAAAGCTCTCTCATTAAATTTTGACATTATTTATTCAATTTTTAGCGCTCACAGTTGAATAGATTTAGCTGCAAAATTCTGTTAGCTAAAGGATATTGCTACCATGGAAACAAAGGAAAAAGGCCTCTGAAAAGAACAGCAAAAAGTCCTGGTGCTGGAATTAGTGAAACCAACAGAAAACCAGTAAGCACCTTGCTGGAACCAGTACAACCAGCAGTAAACCAGTAAGCATCCTGCTGGAACCAGTACAACCAGCAGAAAACCATTACAAACGCCCTGCTGGAACCAGTACAACCAGCAGAAAACCAGTAAACACCTTGCTGGAACCAGTACAACCAGCAGAAAACCAGCAAGCACCCTGCTGGAAACAGTACAACCCGCAGAAAACCATTACAAACACCTTGCTGGAACCAGTACAACCAGCAGGAAACCTGCTAGTTCCAGCCGAACCAGTACGAACCAGTACATCCAGTCAAGCGTAGCTATACATTTACGAAGGAAAGCAATGCAGAAACTTCGCGGTTAAAGCAAAATTCGTCCTGATCCGGGGTTCGAACCCGGGAGCTCCGGTTCACCGCAGCAGACGCTCTACCAACTGAGCTACCCAGGACGACAACACTTTCCAAATCTCAGTTGACCAGATGAGGCTCATTCACTAAGCTACTGCTTAACATGACAAGTCAGCAAAAAAATGTAGGAGACACTTAAGCTTCAGCCATAAGGGCATAACGCGATGGCGTTAATGGATAATGACCACATTAGCAGAATTGGCCATTCACTGATGGCGCAGTGGCGCTGCGGCTAAGCGATATGCCTCTGCCCTCCGATGGCAGGCGCTGCTTTGGTCCAGCTGCTTGTCAGACCCAGGTTTCTCTTCCAACCAACCTCTCGTAACCAACCATTAACTGCCACATGCTTCTGTGGGCAGTCTGCTCACTATCCGGTGGGCAGGTTTTGATAACCCCACAAGGTCAGGTGGTCTAGGTGGCTCGCCTGCCTCCTAGGTTACTCTCTGGGCACTTGGCAGAGTTGCGATCGTGATTTTTCTCTCACAATGCCGATGCCGATGCCGAAAACGCCGACACTGTTTTTGCTGGTGAACAAGGCATTTAACGCTATCGCGTTAAAATACTACATCCTCATGCAAACTGGGAGGCGGCGGATGTATTAATGAATCGTCGCTTGAAGTTGCTCGGTATAACCTTGGATCGTACAAGGCACAATGCTGGCAATACATGCCACCCCAGGGCAGTGGCGAGCGCTTAACCGCTGCACCACTGCGCCAGAAGTGGTATGAGGACTTCCAAGGATATGTGAATATTAAGTAGAGAACGACCAATTCTGATTATATGCGCATTAACCTATTAGTTATGGCTTCATACTCTTAAGGCGGAGCGTGGACCATTCTACGGCGGCGACTGCCTTCACGAAGTTAACACGCAGATCAGAAGGGGTGCGGCGGCGTCGCGGCGGCGGCTACGTACAGCCATGCAGAGGTAGAATTGCTTGTGTCGTGGCGTCAGGTTACATCACGCCGCAGTGCGCGGCGACTGCGTTCACAAAGGGTTAATTAAGAACACAAATTCATACATTGTCGCAGCAATTCACAGCCACGTTTCTGCACGGCTCCAAAGAATTTCGCTCCTTTTTGGCGGAACAGCCACTGTACAAAAGTCAATCAGAATGTTTTACGGAAGTTCGCATCTCGAGAGTTCCTGCTGTTTTTTCAACACGCATTAAGCTGACGCTTAGCAGCACCTACTAGGCGTTTAACAAAACTAATTACTCTATATGACGCCATAGACGCTAGACGGGACATGACTAACATTGCCCCATTGAGCCTGTGTTTCAGTCTCAAAGCACAATTTCTTTAGATTCATGTTTACTCTGTACGTGTGCACCACTCAGCTCAGTACCGGTGCAGTGAGGTAGGGTTTACCTTGCGGCACATCTTTCTTCACTCGCCATTGAATCACCGCTTGTTCACTCTTTCCAAATTATCTTTGCAGTTGTCGCTCCATTTGAGTCTTCATTACGGTATCTAGCACGTACAGAAGTTTCAAACAATTAGATTCATGCGAAGACCCTCTTCCAGCCGCCTCCAACCCACTATCCATCAGTTGCTGACGGGTTTCGTCTCCCCTCGCAGGAGACCGGCTTCGGACTGTGGCTGACGGCGCACTTGAAACGCAGCACGGCGTGACTGCTGGTCAAGCAGTCCATCCTGGCCGTGTCCGCCTCGATAATCACCGAGTTGGTCAGCAACTCCTCAGCCCTCTCCTTGCTGCTGCCAGTCGCCGTCGACGTTGTGAGTATTTGGCACACACTATACTCCAAATAATATAGTCTTGCGCTTCTACTTTAATTCTTTAGAGCATCTGTGATTAGTCCAGTCCCGGCACGGGATGCATCGTGCGACTAGTGACAGTTATGCTTCGGAAAAAGGACAAATCTGCATCCCATGGGTAGACACGTCCATGTCGAAGCTGATCGCGTGATATTGCAGGAATGTTTACTAAGTGAGAGAAATAAAGCTTGACCCTGGAAAATCATAATAAACGTGTAAAACCGTTGCAGGATTATATTCATCATAGAATTTCTATGGAAGCGTATTGTAAGCAGCATACAAGTTTCGGCGATTTCAGGAGACTTAGAAAAACGATGGCCAGCAAGAAATTATTACAGGTACAAATTGAAGCACTAAAGACACTCACTCCACACCTAAGTAATATATGCCGAACATATCAGAGAAGTTGCCAACGTAAACATTACATATAACGGATTTATATTACTGTGATAATATTTAGGTTGTTACCTTTGCTACCGGATTCCTCGGTATTTGTACATTTGTAGGGGACTGAACAAATACCCCAACACTGCAATCGGTCATGCGTCTAGGTAAACCTCGGGCTATTTCGCTCACGCATCTGAATAAACGAACTTCAAGGTCGTACAACTGGTGTAAAGTATGTGGCACGCGCGCCATATCTGTTTTCATGTGAATTTACCGATCTTGGAAGCTCAAGTTCTTCGGCGCTCTTGTGATCCTTCCAATTTTGGGCGCACCTGTGCTAGATTTGTCATTAGGCGTTGAAACACTTTCGCTTGGTTACAGCCTAACCTTTTCCCGCGTTGCACAATTCAATGTCATCCAGCCTGGCTACGCCCACTGCAGGACATCGGCCTCTCCCTTATCTGTCCAATTAACGATATCCTGCACCGGCTTCGGCCACCCTACCCCGTAAACTTCTTTACTTCATCCGCCCACTTCACCTGCCGTGCCCTGTTATGCTTGTATTTTCTTGGAATCAAATGCACTGTCCTTAAGGAAGAACGGTTACCTTGCATTTTCTTTACATGTCCTTCTCAACCCCATTTCTTCTTCTTGATTTCGACTAAAATGTCATTAACCCAGTTAGTTCAGTGACCCACTCTGCCCTCTTCCGGTCTCTTAACGCTACACCTATCATTTTCCTTGACATGGCTCTCTGCGTTTTCCATAATTTAAGCTGAACCCTTTTTGCTCATTCATTCATACCAGCCCAACTTTGCAACTCAATTGTGATGCATTTCTGTGCCTGCAAACTGCCAATGCCTTCTGTGTTTGAGTGATCCATTAACCGTGTTGAAATGCACAGGCGGTGACGACGCCCTGCAACCCCCTCTACTTCGCTATCCCTGTGGCGGTGGCGGCATCCACATCGCTCGTGCTGCCAACATCGGGAGTCGGCATCGCCGTGCTCTGCAACATGATCGACGTCGGACCCGTGCAGCTGGTGAGGCGCTTCGCCGAACTTTTTTAACGGTTCTACACCTGTGCATCTTACCTTCCTCTCCATCACATATACAAAGGAGGCATGACATAGAGTAAGACTGTTCTCTGTGAAAAAGAAGGTTTGTGCGAAATCCTGTGTATCAGTTCAAAAGCATAGACGGTAGGTTATGGACTTGGTACCCTTGCGCAAGAAATTTTCGGCACTGATCTTTAAAATAGAAAAAAACATCGCGAGAATGTTTTATCACGGCATCCGCTTTTTATAAAGAAACTGGCAATTCAGGGCATTGCTAGTGCCGTATGATTGCCTTCACCGTCATCTCAAATGCATGTGTCATTGCTAGTGCTGCCCTGATAAGCCAAGAAAAAGTGACAACTTCATATCCGTAAATCTTAAGCAGAGAAGCTGGCGTAATAAGTACGATGCGGCTTGAAAGTCTGGCTCCTTCTCGTGCAGTGTAATAATGTACGCAATTAATTATATCGGGTTCAATCCTGACTACTATTAATGCAATCCCAATCCTCCGACCTCTCTTATCCGGCCATTTTCCCTCTCCCTAACTGGTCAGAGGAACAAGTGGACCAGTACAGACGTCCATATACCACTGGAAGCGCAATTTCTAACGATCTCTTTCATTTTGCGCTCGTTTGGTCCTCGTTCACTTTTTACTCTTCCCAGTGACGTAGGCTACGGGAGACGACATACGCTGTCCGTGACAAAACTGGTCATTTCGCTATTTGCTTGTTTAAACAGGTTCCGCGCCCATTTCGCTCTAGCGGGCCGACATGTTTAAACAGGTTCCGCGCCCATTTCGCACTAGCGGGCGGACAATGACGAATAACGGGGAACGGTCACGCGTTTAATATGCCTGACGGTCTTGGTAGACATAAGATCGGCCTGCCGCCCTGTAAATGTGGCTGGCGGCGGCACCGCGCACATGGCGGCTGTGCCTGCAAATGACCGTTTGCCTCGCCACCTGCTGTTTACTTAGTGACACTTATATTTAGCCACTTGAAATGAAATTGGTAGAAAATATTGTCCCTACTCTGCCATTCTGCTTACGCTTTGAACTTGAAACCGCCAATGTCCCTTACATAGCTAGTAGCCAAAGATACGTACTTCAGTGGGAGTCGAGCTCATCAAAACAGCTCTAAGCTCCCCCGCATAGCAAAAGAGCAGCCTTCTATCAAAAAGCTCAGGTGATAGCCTACGGGAATACGTGTGCCTGTATGACACCTCCTTTTAGAGAAGTGCAACGTAAAGGTGCCAGCTAGGCGCTCAATAAAGAAATAACCTTTTGCATTTGATGCAATAGTGGTAATCCAGGTGCAGCAAAAAATAGCCTGAAACTTTTTTCTTGCTATATAAACCGTGCGCGACTAGAGGGTAATCAATTACGCGAGGTACACAATAGTGTAATGCTTAGTTTCGGCCTTCAGAAAGCCTAGTTTACAGATGGTCTTTTACTTTTCTTTGCCCTTCTCCTCCTTGCAGCTTCTCTTCGGCTTTGCAGTGAAGATCACAGTTCTGATCATGATCCTGCTGACGGTCAACCTTAACAGCGACCTCCACCGGCTGCCAGACTGGATGTTCTCTGAGAACCAGAATTACACGGCTGCATTTTCCTTCTAGGCGCCATTGCTACAAGCGCTGCTTGCCTGTCATGCCGCCAGGCTTTGGCCATCCATGTTAATGAATAACGGGATTCGTACAGACACACACACGATTAAATATCGCATTTGTTTTCACTCATTCTTCTTTATTAGTAAGCCTTAGAGGCTATGGTGTTCGGCTACTGAACCGAATGACGCGTAATGCGCACGTTAAAGTTCGAACGCGCGATGGTCAAAATCTTCCGGAAACCTCCTCGACGGCGTCCCTCATTGCCTGAGTCGCTTTGGGACGTTAAACCGCATAACCAAAGGAAACTTTCTTATTTACACATGGCGCCCAGCATCCACACCCCAGCACTCACGAGACGAGAAAGTTTGCTTGAACCTTATTCCACACGTTCCCGTTCAGTGATGGATGCTTTTGAAATAAGAGTCCTGAGCAACTAGCTCCGTTCTGGTGTACTCGTGCTGTAATCTGCATAAGCCAGTAAAGAGCTGTAATCTGCATAAGCCAGTAAAGTCACTACCAGTCGTGTTACGTGCAATGTTGCACAATAGTCTTACCTATTGATAGCCAGTAAGCCCTTTTCTGCGCCGAATGCCGGCACCGTAACCCAGCAACTCTCCTAAACTCAATCGCCACATTGGCGCACCTTTCCTACGCCTATACTTCGCCGTGAAATCTATTCTCCTGACGTAAGTGAAGAGTAGCAGCTAATCGGTCAGGCTCTGAATAATGCAAGAATCGGTGTCCACTTAGTTATGTGGAGGTTACACCGCAGCCTATTTAACGGAACACGTATGAGGTGCGCAAGTTAAAGCGCAGTAAACTGGCACTTCAAGGCGGCTCTGCATCTACTCTTTTCAGCAATGCAAAAATGGCGCTAGTTTTGATTAATTGTGCAGCAAATTTCGCTGAATTAATTGTAAGACGTAGGAACACACGAAGGAACTATTTGACAAAAGAGGCCGTTACCGCGGTTGTGGGCATTGCCGCCGATGGCCGCCGGGCCAAGCGGCCTCCGGGGCTCGCTGGCATCAAAGCCTTAAGTGTCGCTCGCATAATGACACCTTATATCTGTGCTCAAGTACTCCAGCACTTCTAGGCCACCTCACCTTGGCGTTGCAATAAAATTACTGAAATTCAATTACTGAGTATTCCATTCTTGTGTTGCACTCGACCTCGCTCTTATAAGTTTCTTTTACATTTGTTTTGCTTGCATTCACGATTCAGCTTCGTTATTCAACAGACACTTGCATCATGTGCCGCTGCGTGAACTTTTTATTCAAAAGTGATGTCACCAGCTGCGCGTCATAAATGGGCCTATCGCACGTGACTCCACAACCGCGGTAATTTTCAGCATATCGTTGCTGTTTGTTCTCCGCAATCTACATTCCCAACATGCGTATGGTATAAACTCCGGGCATCTCGTTCCCCGAACATTGAGCAAAAATTCTGCTCGGGGCCAATTTGCTTGGCTCACTGTACTTAGGATAGCCATTAAGTTCCGACTTCTGCAGTGAACACTCCCCGCCCGCCCCTCAAATATGCGCATCCACCACATCCGCCGCTGCTTGTAGCGCAGCTTCAATTTCCCTGTTCGATCATCGACTCGTCCAGATCGCGACGTCATCTGCGTACAGTATGTGTCTGACTCCCTGTATGCGGCCCAGCTTTCGAGGGAGCGCAGCCATGCATCGCGGTATTGAAAAGGAAGGGGCTGTCGCGAGTCGGCAGCGCGTCCCCGACTTTCCGAAGGGAAACGCTATCGCGTGCAGGTTCGAACAAGAGAACAAATACATCAAACAAAACAAAACGAAGCCGTATATATAATTTAAAGGGAAAGAGTTAATAAGAAACGGAAAAGAAGGCGAAATAGAGCCAAGTGGTATTAGGAGGGGTGAAAACTGCAGGAAGACGCCGGTGGTCTTTAGTCAACAGTCCGAAGAACTTGGCAGCGGCAGGAAAACCGTAGGCAGATCCCGTCGACGGCGGCCCTAAAGGCCGGAGGCTTAAAGCAGGCTATCCAGGAGTGCCTTTAGGTGGCGCGGACCCTCAGTCCATCGGCTGCCACCTCCACGCTTGCAAGGGACGCAGTAGGCTTCCGTCGGTGATCCAAAGGAGTTCACGGCCGCAAGGGCCTTACGTCCCACGGCTGCCACCTCCACGCTTGCACGACCCGATCTTCTTCTTCTTCACCCCAGGTCTCTGCTGCGCTGTCTTCTTTTACACCTCGGTTTTTTGACACCTGAGCTCTCCGCTCCTCGTGCTCGCCACGCTCTTTGTTGCCGTCGCCTCGCACACACTCTTCGCACGCGCACACGCGCCACGCTGGGCTGCCACAAGCAGCGCTCCGCTGTCCGGCGCCCCACTGTCGACACACAGCATTCACAAATCCTCCGAGGATATTTTGTGCACCTCATAGGGGTACAAGACCGAGCCCTGCGGCGTACTCCTGCTTCCTAACGATGTATGCCCGCATTGAGCTCCACCTTGCGGATTGGCAAGTCTTCCAGATATTCTTATGTGCACCGCCCGACTCCTGCCTCCGTTACTCTGCCGGCCAAGTAGCAAGCACACACAGCGTAAACGTCGTTGAGAGCTTGCGGTTTTGAACTTACTGCATACAACGGCTTGATGCAAACTGAGTGAACAGATTGAGAGGAGAGAGCTTCAGCGCTCGTGGTTGTTACCAACTTGTCTCTCCATCGTCCGTTTTGCTCTGTTTTGTTTACAAAACCCTACGCACAGGTCGGCTATGCCCGCCACGCTGCTTTGCTCGTATTGCGATGGTAAATGCCCATTGAAACGGACAAATAGTGTTCGCACTTGAATACGTTACTCGCCGCCGCTGCGCGAAACTGCCAGTGGCGATGCCACGTTCACCTTGCTTTTACGCAATTTTCTGCCTTATGAAAGCATCTTTTTCACCAAAAATGACATATTTGCTAACAGGTATGCCTACCCTGTCAGTCAAGTCTCAGACAGAAATCTTGTTTAGTGCCCGTTCAAGGCAATACCACATGTCCTGGTATCACGTTCACAGTTCGCATCTGTATAGCCTGGAATAACGTCTCTGGCAGCTTTAGCAATAGAATTGAAAATGTTCACCGGAAGCTCACATTCATGGTTCGTGTTATAATGGCCGCCCTTGTTTCTATGAGTATGATTTTCTCTTAGCAGCACTCAGTATGCGTATCCTCATTGCAGGCGACACGTGCGTGACAAGCATGTTTCCAGAAAGTTGCATGTGCGCGGTTCCGTTGACGGTGACCAGTTGCTGATGTCACTGTGGTTTGCTGTGCTTCAGAGAAAATCCGCCAAATTGTTCGACACATTTTATCCTGACATGCATGCTATTATTCAAATAACTCGTTTGCAAGTTACCTATAATTCAACGTTCGATTACACGCACACACTGGCTTCAGTCGCCACTTTTATTGATGTGCTTTTTGCTTTATTTGGATGTTGTTTTCGCATTTTCGTTTTGAATTTTATTTCCAGCTATTTTTTGTTACTGTGTGGTGTTTGCAGGTGACCTAGTGTGTGCTCTGCAAGGCGATTTGGCTGTTTAAAAACATTTATAATGAAATGTCTGTCTGTATCTTTAGACAGGTGACATCTCTAGGACTCTTGATTAATTAGCTCTAGGCAGACCTTCCACAGCGACTAAACAAATTAAAAAAAGTTAATCAGCTCCGGACCTCGATTCCAGTATGCCTGCGCTGTGGGAAGCATGTAAGCCGGAGGTACTAAAAACAGAATAGGACGCTAAAGCAACACATACGCTTGCAGGCCGCACTGGGCACGGCCAAAACAGACTCAAAATCGGAGCCCACGAAAGTGATAGCGAACCTCGTGCATAAGAAGAGTTTAGCGCCAACAAACTTCTCAAAAGGTTTCAGAACAGATACATTAGCACGGCACTACGACTGCAGTGTGCAGACTATCTGTTCGTCAGCAGGGCTAACCCGCTCCCCGACTCTGACGTCGTCAAGGCTAGGTACGAGCGGTCCTACAAGATCTGACGCTGAACACAGCGCCCGCGGAAGATTCTTGACGCGCATACGGAATCTTGCTAGGTTTGCCGGAGCGAAAAAAACAACTTGCATTCGTACTTTTTTGTTTTGAAAAATTTATATGAAAATTTTTTCGAATACTTGAAATTTGAAAAATGTTGGAAAAAGAAGTCGGAGTGGGGTGCTATTTTTTTCGGCTGCGGAAAAGCGACGTAGTGGGTTGTTTCTGACTGCAGTGTGTCGGCTTTGACCTAAAAGACCTAAAAGTGCCGCGGTCATGACCACCGTGATTGCGAAATTGTCAGCGGCACACGAATTGCTGGTTTCTGGGCCCCGGAGCGAACATCTGGATGATGTATGACCTTGAAAGAGATATTGCTAGATGGCGCGCCGGTGTGTCGGTGATACAGAGACGACCGGCGACATGACCAGGTACTAGACAGGAGGGGGCTTCGCTGCGCGGTGCTGAAACGTATTTCCTGCCGCGACGAGACACGCACACGTGTCGTCAGCGTGCTGTCCAAGCTGAACCGGCATCAAGGACTTAATCCACTTTTGCCCGAAGAAAGAAAGGCACTAAAAAGATTGCGCGGCAATGAGAACATCGTGATCCTGCCCGCGGACAAGGGAAACGCAACGGTCGTCTTGGACAAACGAGAGTACGTGAACAAGATTGCAAGCATGCTGGAAGATGAGGCAACCTACTTGCCACTTAAACGGGACCCCACTGCAAAGGTGCAAAGGGACCTGCAGAAACATTTGGCTGACGCCTTCTCCTTTGTCCCGCCACAACACAAGTCCCTCTACTACTTCCTCCTCTGCCACAATGGTTCCGCTCCCGCTCTGTATGGACTGCCAAAGATCCACAAAGAAGGCAACCCAATGCGCCCAATCGTCGAGTAAACCCGCTCCCCGCTTCACAAGCTGTCGAACTATTTGCATCGTGTTATCTCCCCTTTGGTCGGTAAAAGCGAAACGCACGTGCACAACTCACACGACTTCATTGAAAAGGTTCGCAACATGGTTATAGAAGACGACGAAATTTTGGTGTCATTTGACGTGAAGTCACTGTTTACGAGCGTGCCCACTGACCTGTCCGTGAGGATTTGCACAGATGCGCTCCAGGCGGATGCAACCCTACCGGAAAGAACACCCATTGAAGTTCCAGACCTCAGCAGACTTCTTCAGTTCTGTTTGTCCAACACCTACTTCAAGTTCCAGGAGAGCATATATAAACAGGTTCATGGTACGGCTATGGGAGCATCAATTTCTGTCACTGCTGCGAACTTGACAATGGAGTCACTGGAGTCCCGCGCCCTTAAATGCTTCACGCCGCGCCCGAAAGTCTTTCTTCGTTATGTGTACGACTGTTTCTGCATAATCAAGAAATCGGCTGTGAGTACATTCCTTTTGCCCCTGAACAGCATGGAACCGGCCATACAGTTTACCACGGAAGAGGAAGTAGATGGCCGTCTGCTTTTTTTGGATGTTCTGGTGAAACGCGACGGCCCTGGAATATCATTCAGTGTATTCCGGAAGAACACGCACACTGGCATGTACCTCAACTTCAGTTCCGTACACCCGACCTGTCACAAGAAGTCCGTTGTTGCCTCGATTGTCCGCCGATCGGAGAACCTCTGCTCTACGCTGTAAGAGAAAAAGACAGATCTGGACACCGTTCGCCGCGACCTGATGGCTTCGGGCTATCCCAGTTCTTTTATTGAAAAATCCGAGAATCGCCTAGCTCACCCGCCGCCACAGCAACCCCAGCGAGAGAAGAAGAAAAAGATTCCGATACCCTACGTCCCCGGAGTAAGTGAAAGTTTATCCCGCATATTCCAGTCGTACGAAGTCGACGTCGCACATGCACTCACGCAGAAGCTGCGACACGCGTTGGTTACAGTGAAAGACAAGATAAAGAAAGAGAAGTTCCCGGGCATCGTGTATAGGGTTCCCTGCGCTGATTGTGAGCATGTCTATATCGGTGAAACAGGTGATTTTCGGAAAAGATTGCAGCAGCACCAAAATGATGTGAAGAACAAGCGCGTGGCAACAAACGCACTGGCTGATCATGCTATCTCCGAGGGCCATGACATCGACTGGGACGGCGCGAAGATAATCGGAAAAGAAAAGAGCAAGACGACAAGGCTTTACCTAGAATCTTTTTATATTCAGACGACGGCAAACACGCTTAATCGCAACGAAGGCAATCTACCCCCGATATACTCCCGCTGTTGCGTCATACCATGAAACATATATAACCTACCTTCACTCCTGTCTTTCTTTCATTGTGAACAAGGCCCCCGTAAGCCGGGGCCGAAACGCCATCCTTTTTAATGATTGGTCGGCGCTTGAAGATTTTCCGCCATGAAACGTATTTCGAGGGGCGAGCGGTGTGCATTTTGTGCTGGAAGCAACGGGCGTCTTGAGGCCAGCTGCTGTAAAAGCGGTCAGGTAAGCCGAACCAGGGTCTGCCGAGACTTTCGTGTTTTTGACGGTGCGAGCGGTTATAGGCGCTTTCGTTGCTGTTGGAGTGCGCATAATTCTTGAATGCGTGATTAAAGCTAGAAGCATCCCTTTGCTACTAGTCGTCTCCACTCGGTGACGGGCTACTTACGGACCGAGGACCGAAGAATCATGGTCCGACAGTTCTTGAGGGGAGATATCGTCTTTCTTAAATAGGCGGGGTGTGGCTGCTGAAGACATGCTCGTTTTTTGACCCACATATTTCCACTGGCCGCATTTACAAAGCTGAGAAAGCACTAAATGATTTCTGACGCTAATGCTCACTAAAACCGTTAATTTTCTGGTGGGATCGCGCGACCTAATTTGCGGCTTATTTGTTGCATTACTTTATGATTTGGTTTCTTCTGTTTTTTTGTCTTGCGCTTGCTGTTTCCTGATCGCCGAATCATGAAATGTGATTGTGCACATCGCGCATGCAAGTCTTGTGGTGATTTGTCAGCGGGGATTGTAAACACCACATTGCCCTGATATACGCAGCCTGCGCTGACAGGTGTCTGGCCCAACATGCAAGTTTGTGCTTATTGAGACATTTTCGCTTTGTTTTGTCCCAATATTTGTCTCTCCGACGTAAACAATGTTTAGGACTACGTTTAGGAACATCTGTTCGCTGCTCTTTGCAAGATCCACGATCTCCTGGTGCAGTGGAGCTCCAGGTAGTGCATGTGTTGAACTGTATCGCTGGAGCAGCAACAACAGGTTGTCATCTATTTACAGCATACACATAGTGTGTGTGATGGTTGGCTGCTGAAAAATTCTGCTCACATGTTCGCCTGCTTCTGCATTCTGTCTGTGTTGTACCTACATTGCTTCCTTCGGCAGACACGTTATCAGGATCCGACGCGCTGGCTTTCGCCTGTGCTGTCTGTCCGGCCGTGCCTGCTAAGGTTGTTAGCGGTATCAGGACAGCGCATGGTATAGCGGCCTATATATGCGATTCCGCTTGCGTAAAGGCTGCGCGGCTTCAGTCCATGCGGTTCTGACCGCCATTTCTGGCATGGGCATCCCCCTTGAGAGGGGTTAACACGTTACACTTAAACGCCACTGAGACAAACACGAGGAAAGCACATAAACGCATATTGCGCCACCTTTTTA
Source organism: Amblyomma americanum (assembly GCF_052857255.1). Taxonomy (NCBI): domain Eukaryota; kingdom Metazoa; phylum Arthropoda; class Arachnida; order Ixodida; family Ixodidae; genus Amblyomma; species Amblyomma americanum. The sequence continues at coordinate 540,349,599 of NC_135497.1, read as the reverse complement.
AGGCGGGTCTTCGAAATAGGGCATCTCCCTGAACGGCGTAGCCGGATCTGCGGAGCCTCTCCCAGGACAGCATCCCCTGAACAATTCGGTCGCCAGGTTAGGGAGCGCCTGTACCCGTCCAGTGGGTATCCATCCGGTGGGTTTCGGACGTCCCCCCTCCCGCAGCTTACGCGGGCGACCAAACCACTAGGCTGCGGCTGCGATTTGGGCTTAACGTCTCAAATCGACTCAAGCTATAAGGGACGCCGTAATGGATTGATCCGGAAATTCCGACCACCTGCGGTCTTTTAACGTGCACCGATATCGCACAGTACACCGGCCTCTAGAATTTTGCCTCCATCGAAAATCGACCACCGCGGGCGGCATCGACCCCGTGTCTTTCAGGTCAGCAGCCTAGCGCCATAACCACTGAGCCACCGCGGCGGCTACATTGGTTGAGGGCCTTGCAGCCGTTGGCATAACAATGTCAGCGCCTGATCGTAACGATGACTTCCATGCGTCCTTAGTGTTGTGGCAGTAAATATAGGCAAGGTGAATGCGTTGCTCATAAACGCTGGAATGTGCTGTAGCATGCTGGTTTTTTCGCCCACAGATCTGAGGCGCAGACCAGCGAAAGATGTCGCAGTGGAGTCTCCCGGAGCGAGCAGTATTGAAGACATTTTTCAGGTAATATCTCTGTCTCTAATCATCAAATAGTAATTTTTGGAATTAGTCTTTGGAAGCAGACCCCGCTTTTGACGCGCCGTGCGCTGGTGCCGTTATCTAGCATGGATAGATGTCACCTTTTATAATGGTCAAGTTGCAACACTTCAGGGAAGGTGACTTACAGGAAGGTTTCTTGCAACCATCACTCCTCCCCCTCCCCTCCCCCCTGAGCCGACTGAAAGAACGAAAAGCCGTGAGCACAAGAGGTTAAGAAACTGAAAGTTTTCGAAAAAAATTTGCGGAACCTGGAAGAGCTTCAAGCCATGAAGAAAAGTACGGAGCGCTAAGCGGCCCTGCAATTGAAAAACCGGAACCCGCTACCGACGCGCGCGCGAGCGCCCGTGTGCAGGCGCCGGTATCTGACATGCAGATATCTGCGCCCCGCTCGCGCATGCGCAGACAGGCTTCAGCGTACGCTTAGGATGTGTTCGAGTTGGGGCTTTACTCTCGAGTGCCAGGACACACGCAGCCTCCACCGGTTGGTCGACTTCTAGAGAACGTCCCGCAGTTCTCTGTTACCACTCTTCCGTCACTATTCTCTATCGTTATCAAGTGTCAATCAAGCATGCACTAAAGAGCAGAGGTGGCCTAAAAGCGTTGAGGACAAAAGCCGATATACTATTACGATCGAAAGAAGCAAAATTAATTTCATCGCGCTTTTACCTCGGTGGTACAAAAGAAACGTTAGAGTCGTCCTGGAATGAATTACGGACGACTATAGAGTATTTTTGTTATCACTGGAGTAGAAATGCGATCAAGAGAAACTCGAACAGCGGAGCTTGCAGGCGCTGCATTGTTCGAGTTTCTGTCGATCGTGATAGTATGTCATGAGTCATATGTATAAGATAGCTAAAGTAGCCGAAGTGTTCTGCACAAACCTATACAGTAGACAAAGTAATCGGGATGTAAGCCAGATAAGCAGTATCACGCAGCAATGCTAAATTCCGACAGGAGCGGCAGAGGCGGTAAAGACAGCTTTAGGAGCAATGGAAAGGGGGAAAGCAGCCGGTGAGGATCAGGTAACAGCAGATCTGTTGAAGGACGAAGGCGAGATTGTGCCAAAACAACTAGCCACCGTTTATACGCAGTGCCTTATGACCTCCAGCGTTCCAGAAGCTTGGAAGAACGCCAACATAATAATTCATAACAAAGGAGACGTCAAGGACTCGAACAATTACATGTCGATCAGCTTTTAAGGTATCTACTAAAGTGTTTACAAATAGTATCAGGACAACCTTAGTCTTCACTTAACTAAATAATTAGGCAGGCTTTCATAAAAGATATTCCACGATATATCCTATTTACACTATCAATCAGGTGATAGAAAAATGCGCAGGGTCTATGTAACCCCTATATGTAGCTTGTATAGATTAAGGGAAGCCATTTGATTCAACCGATACTTCAGCAGTCATGCAGGCATTTCGGGAACTGGGTCTAGAGGAGCCTAAGCTAAAAATATTGGACGATTTATATAAACGATGCTTAGATACCATAGCGCTCTATAAAGTCAGCAATAAAATTCCATAAGGTGAGTGTGCCGGGCAGGGAGACATGATCTCGCCAATCCTATTCATTCCCTGTGCTTGGATAGGGAACAGTTGGTGATAGGAGTTAATGGTGAATACCTTATTAATCAGCGTTTCGCTGATGACATCGCCTTGCTAAGTCACTCAGGAGATGTCCCCGCAGGGGGCGTCTGAAACTTGCAGGCGTTGGTGAGTGGCGACACCACGGGTTCCCGAGCATCCGCAGGGACATCCCCGCAGGGGATGATGGTGAACAGTGCATCACCACGGACCCGAGCACCCGCGCCTCGCCGTGCGTGGCATCGCCGTGTCCGGGGAAAAGGGGATCCTGGTAGTTGAGCCGATGCCGAGCGATTGGACCTTTAAGGCCCCTCGGCGGAGGCAACACACCACTTTGGCCCCTGCTTCCTGCAGACGGCACCTCCGGCCTGGCCCGACCGGGGAAAATTGGCAGTGGCCTTTTCCTGTCCTCCTCTACACCTTTTACTTTCCTATCTTCTTTCTGACTACTGTCCTGTCTCCTCGTCGTTTCTCGGTTTTTTCATTTCTTCATGGGCGGCTGGGGTTAACCTTGTGTGGCGAACTACTCTGGGTTTCGTCATATTTGGTTATAGTTGAGGTGTGCAGCAGGCGTGGGCAGGACTTGCGTGTAAGTTGCTGTCACGTCCCCTTGTTGGGCTCCGTGGTGGGTGTGGCTGGCACCCCTATTGAAAAATCTCGTATATATGTGTTAAATGTGTCTCATATATACGCAATTATTGGATATGTGTCCACATATCTGGTCGTATGAATACGTGCTCGTATGGCATACGCATTCTCTCCACGTATAGCGAAACATATATACGGGTGATACGTGCCTCATATATACGCTATTGGATATGTGTCACTCCCGTCCCTCGTATATACGAGGGCCACGTAACCTTCGTACAGATACGAGGGCCTCGATATGGGGATACAATGGCCTTGCAACACGTACTCTGGTGTACAGTTAATAATACCTCTGAATATGTAGCTACCTGAATGAACTTGCAACCCTTCAGTGCAGCAAATGCTGCATCCCAGCACTAAATACCAGGCTGCAGTCAATGAAATAATTTTTCTTGCTGCCTTTATTTTATCATTTTTATCTGACTACAGTCAATGACTACAGGGGCAGGTGCAGGCGATGTTTACTTGATGTCCCTCAGCATGTCCGCCAGGTAGCAATTCAACTGCTCTGCGCATTTTCTCATCCTCGGCAGCTTGTGCAGCTTTGATGTATGCATCAAATGCATCTGAAAGAGTATTAATCATGACAAAATTGAAGACATGCAGGTTCTGTAAAATAAAGGTATATAAGTCATGCACACTTAAATAAACAAATGCCTTTGTCAGTCAGGAAATGTACCTAAATAAAAGAGGCTTACTGCCCACAGCTGCTAGTTTTTCTGAGCTCATCCGAGGCTTCTGCATGCCACCAGCCTTAAGGAATTGCCGGCATACTGAGCCGGTGATGCTCCTTCCCTGAACGCTCTTTCCCCTAAGGCTCTTCGGGGAAGGAGCATCACCAGGAAGGAGCGTCACTTTTGTGGGGAACCCCACAAAAGTTTTGTGGCGTCCTTGCAAAACAGGAAGTCTCGACCTTGGGAAAGAAGCCAGCGCCACCGCTCTGCACTGACAATTTCCGCTCCCGAGGTGGATCTGCAATAAAACAGCTGCACATATGCTTTGTATAAAGCCCTATAACAGATTGGGGAGAGAAGTATTTGCCACATTAAAACTGCTAAAATCCTATTCCTCAGGACTCCTATATGTAACATTACGAAAATGGCTGTTTTCCTTGCAAACGCTACTAATGATAAAACATGACATCGCTCTCTTCTTCGGGGTGAGCAGCACGATGGGCCACCAGGTCACGTTTATGCGCAATCATATAAGCTGCCTTTGACAACATAGATGAGCCTTTTTATCTTTACTTCAGGCTCCACTGCACCCTGGCAAAAGTAATGCTGCCAAATATTCGGAAGCACAGAACTAACAGATGAAAGATTATGAATATTTAAAACACAGCAATTAAATCTTAGCACAAGAGGCTGTGCTAATTAGAACATGAAAGGTGAAAGGTTGTGGTCATGGCTTAGTGATCTAAGAGTTCATTAAGCAAAGCTGCCCTGAGCTGTCACTGGTTCAAATTGTGCCTGGGGCTCCTGTGCAGGCAATGTTTTTCCGCTCCACGCCATTTGGATGGAAAATTTCACGTGTCCGAGAGGTGTGCACTGATCCTCAGCCCTATACGTTTCCACAGTTTCTAGATTGTTTGCCTGCAGTTACCAAGAACGAGAGCTAAAAGCATTTCAAGCTTACAAACTAGTTCTAAATATGAGAAGCCATCGTACCTGGCCATTCACCTCAGCAAGAACACCTGGATTCCATAGTGCAGCAGGACCCATGCCAGTGGAAGCCTGGAAAGTGTGCAAAGTGTTCGCATTTGCAACAAGAGTAATGTACAGTGTCGGTGAAGTCTTAAGGCCAAAGGCTTTTCGCTTCAGCCGCATAACAGAGCCATTACAGCAATATTAAAGACCAAGTGACCTTGAAATGCTAGCAGGTTTCTTCTTGCGATAGAGAAGCTTCCTGCTTGACTACAGTTTTGAATGATCCGCTACATGAATTATTCTAGGAACATTGATTTCACTGCAGCTGAATGCTGTAGCCTTAACACTTTTGACCTAGACTGTACATGGTACATTAAAGGGACAGTGAGGAGAACTCAATCAAATTTCTTTTGTAAGCAAAATCTGATAGTTCAGCATTTCATGGCTTTGTTGCCGCTTGTCCGAGAGCGAAAGATGCATTTATTTCAAAGAAATTTGCATTCGAAGTTGAAAAAGTTTTTCCCGCCACTCCGATTCAAACTCGGGAACTCTTATGACATCACGGCGCACTCTTATGACGTTACAGGACGCAGTGACGTGAGACATGACGTAATCGCAGACTCCGTGATTTCTGGCGGCTAGCGGTGCGGTCTAGCAGCAGCCAAAATGAAAGCTACCGCCGCCACACGTTGAAGGCATCTATCGGGGGTCGCTACCATTGCTTCGTTTACGTTTGCACCAGCACCGGGTCGTTCCCCCTTCCGCCATGAGCAGCCGTTGCAAATTAAATATCATAACCCCAGTGCGGGGAGTCGCGAGGGGCCAGGACAAGGTCAGTGCGTCGCGCCCATCGGAGGCTTGCCGGGGCTTTGGGGTCAACAGATTGTGATTCCTTGAACGGCGCGGTTGCACGGTGCAGAAGACGGCGTCCAGGTCTCCCACGGTTGCAAGGGCAAGGTTATTTATTTATTTTTTTGCCACAAAAACGGATGGGTACTCAAGGGCGCTCGCATTTAAAGTAGGCGGCTTGAAAGTAAAGCCGACGCTTCAACGGCTTCTCTGCGTTTCCGGAGGTACAGGGTCCACTGGATCGGGTTCTCTCGCCCACTTGCATGTACCTTCAGATGTGTTCTGTGAACGGATTAAATTAGCCGCGAGCTCGAAAAGAACAGCACCGCCCAACGACCGAAGCTATTGAATGATGTCACAACGTGCACCTCGCCGCGGAACCGTATCAGTCTGGTCTGGCTGGCACAGCTGGCGCACTCGGCGCGAAATAGAGACATGATCCAAGTCTCCGCCAGTGTGGTCAGAGTGCGCCTAAGCTGCCGAACGCGTCACCGGTCAAGCGCAGTTGGAGTATAGAGGGTCTCGCTTTGGCCGACGTGACGTTGGTGTGCAGTGCGCGCATGCGTTACGCCAGGCTATAAACGCGCATTAAAGGGACACTGAGGAGAAATTGAGGTTGCCTGGTATCGATAGAATACAAGCTCCTGATCACAAAAACGCAACTCTTACTGAAAACAAAGCTCTTGTAAGGTAGAAAATAGCAAGGACCGAAACACAGGTATCGCCGCCACAGGGAAATCTCGCAAGTACAAGCGTGATGACGTCATAGGACAAGAGACGCCACCGTGGAGGAATGTTCCTTTTTACATGGAAGCTGCGAATCTCTGAGGCTGACAAAAGAAGGTTGCGCGGTTCAATATTGAAGTTAGTATTGTTTTAAAACCGATAGCGCACTTTTATCACACCAGGAACACAGACAAAAGACAACCTGAATGTCGGAAGCAAAGAAAACGAATGCTTGGGGGCGCCACAGGCAGCCAGGAGAGTTTCGATTTGTTATGGCGCTTCGCCTCTATGTGCTTTGCGTGTCCCGAGGCTTTGTTTTTGACGCACCTCGATTTACAAGTGCCGAACAGCAGAGGAACTCCAAGTGCCACTTCAAGTGCTAGTTAACCTTTGAAGGAGCCTGTTAAGGCTGGTCAAATGATCGCCACGGTCGATGAAAAACTATCATGGCACGATGGTCGGTGATCGTACAAGGCAGTTCGCAGTATAAAGGGGACTTGTGTCTTCACGCGCTCGCCCGGCGAAACATTCTTGGCTGTGCCAGTCAACTTCAAACTACTTAACGGAAATCATTTATTAGGGACGGGAGACAAGGTACATGGCAGTTAAAAAAAAATTTGATGGCCTAGATGTGTTACGCCAGGATATACGTAGCGAAAGCGCGGAGACTTCTGCATCAGAAGAGTGCATTCACTAGATGCGCCTTTATTCATGGTTAAATCCTGAGCCGTCATGGCGGAGTGGTAGAGTCTCCGCCTCAAACTACAAAGGCCCTTGTTCGATTCTGAGCCTCGGCACAGGTTTTTTTTTTTCAGTGAGTGGGCGGGGGGTTTCAGTGGCTACCATAGGTGCCGCCACTGAATACGTTGGTTAGCTGTTAAGCGCAGGCTCTGTTAAGGTGCGTTTACACTCCGGAGTAATGCGCGCGCGCGCTGCATGGCGACGTCACATCGGCCAAACCGAGACCCTCTATGCTCCAACTGTGCTTGACCGCCAACGCGTTCGGCAGTTTCGGCGCACTCTGACCTCACTGGCGGAGACTTTAAGCATGTCTCTATTTTGCGGAGGGTGCGCCAGCCACCGCCGGCCCGGCCAGACCGATTCAGCTCTGCGGCGAGGTACGTGTTGTGACGTCATTCAATAGCTTCGGCAGTTGGACGCAGCTGTTCTTTTCGAGCTCTCGGCTAATTTAATCCGTTCACAGTACACATCTGAAGGTACATGCAAGTGGGCGAGAGAGCCCGATCCAGTAGACCCCGTACCACCGGAAACGCGCGGAAGCCGTTGAAGCGTGGGCTTTACTTTCAAGCCGCCAACTTTAAACGCAAGCGCCCTTGAATACCCATCCGTTTTTTTGGCGAAAAAATAAAATAAATAACCTGGCCCTTGCAACCGTGGGAGACCTTGATGCCGCCTGCTGCACCGTGCAACCGCGCCGTTCAAGGAATCGCAATCCGTTCGCCCTTAAGCCCCGGCCAGCCTCCAATGGGCGCGACTCACCGACCTTGTCGTGGCCCCTTGTGACTCCCCGCACTGGGGTTACGATATTTGATTTGCAACGGCTGCTCATGGCAGAAGGGGGAAACAACCCGCCGGCACCTAACCTAACCGTGCTCCCTCAAAAGCATCGCACGCTCTGTGGGGCTGAGGTCGCTGAAATGCAAGCCGGAGTTTTTGCGAGAACTTCGTCGTCAGGTTCGGGAACTGGATCGATCATAACGCAGACAAGACGCCGGTGCAAACGTAAACGAAGCGACAGTAGCGACCCCCGATAGATGCCTTCAACTTGCGGCGGCAGTAGCTTTCATTTCGGCTGCTAGACCACACTGCTAGCCGCGAGAAATCACGTCTGCGCTTACGTCACGTTTCACGTCACTGCGTCCTGTAACGTCATAAGAGTGCGCCGTGATGTCATAAAGTTCCCGAGTTTGAATCGGAGTGGCGAGAAAAACTTTTTCAACTTTGAATCCAGATTTCTTTGAAATAAATGCATCTTTCACTCCCGGACAGGCGGCAACAATGCCTTGAAATGCCGAACTATCAGATTTTGCTAACAAAAATAATTTGATAGAGTTCTGCTAACTGCCCCTTTAACAGAGCCTGCGCTTTTCCGCTAACCAACGTATTCGGTGGCGGCATCTATGCGCGCCACTGAAACCCCCCACCCACTCACTGAATAAAAAAAAAAACCTGTGCCAAGGCTCGGAATCGAATCAGGGCCATTGTAGTTTGAGGTGGACTCTACCACTCCGCCACGACGGCTCAAGATTTAACCATGAATAAAGGGGCATCTAGTGAATGCACTCTTCTGATGCAGAAGTCTCCGCGCTTTCGCTATGTATATCCTGGCCTAACACAGCTAGGCCATCAATTTTTTTTAACTGCCTTGTACCTTGTCTCCCGTCCCTAATAAATGATTTCCATTAAGTAGTTTGAAGTTGACTGGCACAGCCGGGAATGTTTCGCCGGGGGAGCGTACGACGACATAAGTGCTCTTTATACTGCTAACTGCCTTGTACGATCACCTACCATCGTGCCATCATGGTTTTTCATCGACCGCGGCAATCATCTGACCAGCCTTCACAGGCTCCTTCAAAGATTAACTAGCACTTGAAGCGGCACGGAATTCCTCTGCTGTTCGGCACTCGTAAATCGAGACACGTTAAAAACAAAACTATGAGGCACACAAAGCTCATAGACGCGAAGCGCCATAAGTCGAAACTTCCCTGGCCGCCTGTGGAGCCGCCAAGCATCGGCTTTCTTTGCTTCCAACATTCAGGTTGTCTTTTGTCTGTCTTCCTTGTGTGATAAAAGTGCACTATCTGTTTTAAAACAAAACTTACTTCAATATTGAACCGCGCAACCTTCCTTTGTCAGCCTCAGATTCGCAGCTTCATGTAGGAAGGAAAATTCCTCCAACGTGGCGTCTCTTGCCCAATGACGTCATCACGCTTGTACTTCCGAGATTGCCCTGTGGCGGTGATACCTGTATTTTGGTTCTTGCTATTTTCTACTTTAGAAGAGCTTTGTTTTTCAGTAAGAGTTGCGTATTTGTGATCAGGAGCTTATATTCTATCGATACAAGCCAACTTCAATTTCTCCTCAGTGTTCCTTTAATTGGCATCTCCAGGGAATTTTTAAGCACTTTGAGTTTACTATCACATTACACTTCGTGAACCTTGTCTCAGTTGCAAGAAACAATTCTGCAAAATAATGAAATGTCAACAACTAGAACACAAACAAAAACTGCATTTCGACCACAAAGCCATCGCTAAGCAATACTGCTCCGAGCTGCCACAGGTTAAAATTGTGCCTAGGGCTGCTCTGCAGGCAATTTTGTTTCTGCTTCATATTATTCGTAGAGAAAATTTCCCATTTCCGAGAGGTGTGCAGTGATGCTCATCCCCATGTTTCCAGTTTCTAGATTGTTTGCCTGCATTTATCAAGGATGAGAGCTAAAAGCATTTCAAGCTTACAAAATCATTCTTGTAAGATCGACAACTGGGCTTTGATGCCCCAGCGCCCCGTGCTGAAGAAGGAGCAAAACACAGGCGGAAGACGAGGCTGACAAAGTTCAGTTTGGCACACAGAAACGCTTGGCTACCGAGGTGCGCTGTACTAGCAAAGATTGTGGCCGTCGACACTTCTTGTTAGCACTGCGCACCGAGCCCCTCGACAAGTGTAAAGACGCAAATCAAACAAGAAGTGTGGACGGCCACAATCTTTGTTAGCACGGGGCACCCCGGTAGCCAAGCAATCCTGAGCACCAAACTGAACTTTGTCAGCCTCGTCTTACGTCTGTGTTTTGCCCCTTTATCAGCACTGGCCGATGGGGCATCAAAGCCCACTTGTCTTACATTCTAAATATGCGACACCTTCATACCTGGCTGCTGACCTCAGCAAGATATCCGGGTTCTGTGGTGCAGCAGGATCCATGCTAGTGGAAGACTGCAAAGTATGAAAAGTGTTCACATTTGCTACAAAAGACTAATGTACAAGGTAAATTAAAGGGCAACTTCACAGGATTTTGAAACATATTTTGTTTACTATCACATTACACTTCTTGAGCCTGGTCAGAGTCCCGAGAAATAATTTTTCCAAATAAGGAGCAAAGAAATAATGAAATACCATTAACTAGAACACAAAAAAACTTGATTTCAATCAACAGATCAAAATATGATGTTAAAGGGTTTGACTCGTAACACTGGTGACTCACATTCTGTAATGCACCAACTAGCTTTAAAGGAGTATAAACACCCATATTTTTGGTGTGTGTTTTTGCTTTCTAATGAGGCATCAGGCATTATTATACATGGATTACCTTGTGCTTTTCCTATTCTCAAGTCTAACAAGAGAACAGCAGTTCACAATTGGTAGCGAGGTAAGAGAAAAGGTAAACGAATACGTCTATTTAAGGCAGGTATCAATAGTGACAACTGATCCGGATCATGAGGGAATAACTAGAAGGATAAGATTGCGATGGAGCGCATATGGCAGGGTCTCTCAGGTCATGAATGGCAGTTTACCAATATCCCTCAAGAGAAATGTGTAAAACAGCTGTATCTTACCAGTACCCACCTATGGGGCAGAAACGTGGAAGCTAACAAAAAGGGTTCAGCTTAAGCTGAGGACAACGCAGTGAGCCACGTAAAGAAAAATGATAGGCGTAACGTTAAAGCAGTATAACACCTACCGTTTGGGTGCGTGCTTTCTTGCTTGTAATGATGCATAAGGCATTATTATACATGGAGTAGCAGCTAGTAATCTCTTACGACCGCTTAATAATTTATAATAGCATTTATTTTTCGTCCAGTTTCGGCTTAAACACTTGAACAAGGACAGTGACGTCAATGTGTGCTTACATGTCACGAGACATGAAAAAACAGCAATATAATCGCTGCTTGCACATTTGTTGTCATTCCAGCAATTGAGGAAGGCTGATATCAACACCGCAGTAAATTAGAACAATGAAGCAGCGATTCTATGGCCATTTTTCCATGGCTCACGTGAAGGAAAAGCCCTCTTTGACGTCAGAGCCATCGTTCGGCTGTTCCAAAACTGAAACAGCATGACATAAAAAAACAATTATAAATTATTTAGCGGTCGTAGGCAAACATCACATGGTGATTCATGCCTAGTAGCGTCTTCTGCATCATTGAAGAAAAGAAAACATGCCACCAAAATTAGGTGTCTATACTGCTTTAAGAGACCGGAAGCAGGAAGAGTGGTTGAGGGAACACACGCGCGTTAATGACATCCTAGCCAAAATCAAGAGGAAGAAATTGGCTTGAGCGGGGAATGTAATGCGAAGGTAAGATAGCTGTTGGTCCTTAAGGGATTCCAGGAGAAAGAAAGCATAGCAGGGGGCGACAGAAGGTTAGTTGGGCGTATGAAATTAAGAAGTTTGCAGGCATAAGGTGGGCGCAGCTGGCAAGACATGGTTAATTGGAGAGACATGGGAGAGGCCTTCACCCTGCATTGGGTGTAATCAGGCTGATGATGATGAAGATTCTCCCATGACTACTAAATAAATTATAATAGAATTTCTTTCTCGCGCCGTTTCAGTTTCAAGAGCTGAATGGGGACTATGACGTCAAAGTGAGCTTATAGGTCATGCGAAGCATGAAAAACTGCAATATAATCGGTGCTGCTACATTTGTCATTCCGACTATTGAGAAAGGCTGGCTTCAACACTGCAGTGAATTAAAACGATCAAGCAGCAATTATATCGCATTTTTTCCATGCTTCACGTTTCATATAACCTCTCTGATGTCACAGTCTTCACTCGGCTGTTGAAACCGAGACAGCATGGCAGAAAAATTCGATTATAAATTATTTATAGGTCCCAGGCAAACACCACATGATGATTCATTAATAGTAGTGTCTTCTGAATCATTATAGGGAAGAAAGCATGCCACCAAAATAAGGTGTCTATACATCTTTAAATCTTTAAATTATCATTGGGCTTTTTCAAATTGCCGTGCTCAGAGAGCCTGTTCGCTGCCAGAAAATTCACTCCTGACAGGAAGGTGCATCATGCTCACATGAACTACTCGCCGCCAGAACCAGCCTGCTGGCAGTCATGGCGCCAAGGCCGTCCATGGATCACGGAAGGCGAGTGCCCTCTGCTGCTTTGCTTGCTGTTGCGTCTCATTGCTCGCATGCGTACGGTAGAAATCTGATCCTTGGGAGCGAAAGAAAGGACGTCAGTTATTCGGGGCAGCTGCGGACTCTTGCACTCAGATGCATACATGGGCGGCAACAACGGAAGTATATGTCCTTCAGTGCGTTGTGTGCTGTCGTGAAGTCTGCATGTAAGCTTCGAGATATCATCAAAAGCATATGTGACGGGCAGTCGCACTCTAAAGACTTGCATTTGACACCACATAGGAGGGCTAATTGAACAGCGTTAATTGGAAAGACATGGGTGAGGCTTTTGCCCTGTAGGTGTAGTGAGGCTGATGATGAGGAGGAGGGAAAAACTGCGCATGCACTGCTCAAACAACATGCTGTAGTCTCAGATTATTGCATATTTGTTAACTACACACTAATTACTTGGGCGCCAATGATCGACCCTGCCTATACCGACTCTCCTGTGGTAGTTGCAATTTCTGTTTGTGAACTAATTCCTGTGGGCTGTAAGCAGAAAACAATCAGGATATGTTCCACTCAACTGTAGTCTGCCGCCCTCCAGCTGTTAATATTGCTGCCAGCAAGTAATGCACGCATTATTTTGACAAGCGTGCATATCAGCTGGTTGAACATTTTTCTGAAGTGCGTGCACCGTACAAATTTAGCTGCACGTCGTGTCTGTATGCTATCGCTTTTACTGCAGAGCTAGCACTCGAATGAAAGGCATTACAATCTTGCCTTGCATGTCAGCCCCGCACTGTGTGTGCAGGCATCATGATCCACACTGGGAAATGTTTCTTTTTCATGAGTCAAATGCAAGGCGAAGTATGCATACGATATTTCTCAGGTATTTTAAGCACTTGTGGCAGAAGACCCGAGCACAAGGCTTTATGGCAACAACCGAATCGGCACACGCAAGGTTATGCTTCATCTTCAGCTCTCAAATGAAAATGACCTCCGTAGAGAATAAAAATTTTGAACAACAAATTTGGCAGAGCACACATGCACGCCAGCCGGCAGCCACTACTTAAAGGGCCCCGACCACCCTCTGGCTGAAAATGTCCTCTACCAAGGTTGTTGTGAGGCACCGTTCCCGGAACACACAACTGCAAACAATTTTTATAAAAGACATTATATTGGAGTTATATATATGGCAAACTAGCTACTTTTCCATGCTCCTCTCCTTCCATTCCATCTCAGAGGTTTTTCTCCCTTCCGCTTGGTCCACTAGCTTTAGTCCTCCATCTCTGCTTGTTCTGTGTGGCTGCCCTTCCGTTAAAAAGAGTAGACAGCGCCCCTTTTGTTTAAAAGTCAAAAGGGGAGCTTTCGGTGGCGTTCGGAATGCACACGGAATGCACACCAGCCGAAGAGGATTAAGGTGCAGATCCCATCGACAGGGATGACCACGGTGGCGCAGCAACAGCAGCGGCAATTTCGACAGCGTCATCAGGTGGCCGACGACTGCACAAAATGAAAGGATGACTAGCTGGGAAGGAGCCTGTTCTTCCCACGATCGGCTCGATGGAAATGACCTTCCCCCTTTGACTGGTTCCGTGCAAGAAGCGACCGACGATGAACAGATGACGGGAAGAGGGGAACGGTGCCTTCCAGTAATAATTCGTGTCTTGACAAGAGCCACCCCGACCGCAGAGAGCCCACCGCAGTTGTAGCCCACAGCGCAGCACCGGTGTTTTCGATAGACACGTGAATAATAATTATCACCCCTCGTGAATAATAATTATCACCCCTCGTGAATAATAATTATCAGAGGCCCTATCCGTTTCTCACGTGGCCCGATTCGCTTTGGTAAGCTGCATAACCGAAGAATAGCAGAGCTTATAAATTTCCAGCAATACGTATATTTAAACAGCATCATGGCACTGAGAAAACAGGCCACCGAGTTGCAAGCCGAAGCTAAGACAACGTGCTGCAATGAGAGAAGTGCGCTGTCCCGCAACGCCGTATCGGTGGGCTCGATACAAAGCTCTCTGTTGCTGAAGGCAGCCTGGCTGCTCCCCCAAACAATAAATATTTTAGACAACAATGCGAGGAGGCAATACGAAAAATGAAACTTTGACCTGACATGAAGCACACAATATATGAGAGAACAAAAAACAGAACGATGCTTCCATTCCACATGCGGTTCTCTAGTGTCCTACGCAATCTTTTACAATAGTAGCATTTAAGCAATATCTCTATACTACAATTCAAAGATCCGCTACAAAGCTCTCTGTTGCTGACGGGAGCCTGGCTGCTTCCCGCAACCATAAATATTTTAGACACACACAAACAGAGACGCCTGCCTGGCTCTGAAGTATGCTGCTATGTAATGTACATATTGCGACTGGTAAGCGTGTGAGTGGCAGTAGCAGAGGCATCCGCAGTAAAACTTCGCCCAGTACATACATGTATCTGTGCAACTGTTGTTGCTGGCTCAGACTTTTCAAGGTCCATTGCAGTGATTTTTCTCTTCGACACCCTCTGGATAAGCTCCGCTTTTGTTACTGGAACACAAGAAATGAGAGATAAAATAATGAAAGCGACAGCAAACACAGGGCAAGCTACGGAAACGGATCAGTTAGTGTGTCGCGTTGATTGCTTTCCAAAAATTATATGATGCGAAAAATTAGCAGATCTGAACACAGCCGATTGCTCCCTGCCTCATGCAATTACTTGAATTTATGAAAAATTCACGATATATTATTCCGCTCAGAGTGACACTTACGTCGAGACCTGCTACAACGCGACCACGCAGTTTTTCCCTTCTTTGGGAAGCATGCGCTGGGCTGCTGTGTGCTCGGATCGCAATCACAGAGGAAGTGGTATCGTAAGCGTTCTTCAAGTGCTGGCAACAGTAAAAAAGCATGTGCATCGACTATATGTAAAACGCCACCAAGCTTTGCTAAAAGCGTTAGGCTTGACTGTACACGCATCACACGTTTGGCACTTCTGAAATCTGACCAAGTAGCGAAGTAACTGCAAAACTCACCTCCAAGCTCCATTACTTGGGCGGAATAGAATGCCTTCTCATCTTTTCCGCCGCGCCAGTAGACGTCCTTTTTTTTGTAAGGTCGGTAACGCCAGTCGGTGAGGCATCATGGATACGTGTAGCGCAAAGGAAACAAGGACGACACAGAGACGTATACGATAGCTTTTGCGCCGTCGGTCGAAGTATTTCACGTACGCATAGCTCGCCGCAGCTGACGAACCCATAGTGGAAGTGTCACATGTGGCTGCAAAACACACAATCTAATAACTGTAACAACCACACACACCGACACGAGTGACGACGCAAACGTTGTACGCAAACGACCGCAGACTTGGATTGGCTTGGCGACGCGCACCGCACAGGGCACTGCATACGATGATGATGATGACCTCTTCTTTACAAACCAGAATAATAAATACGTTTTATTCGTTCAATTTCGCCTGTTTGTTTCCTGCGGCAGATCTTGCGTCTCCGACCGTGATCTCTATACCGCTCCATGTCGCAGCCTCCTCGTGCAGCGCATCCGGCCATCCAGTTGACTGCTGATTGACCGCATGTAGTAGCAGACGACGCGGGGCTCTACACACCATGAAATACTTATAGTTGAAAAGTTACAAATACTACTTTGAAGGGGAAATAGTTATGAGTTCCGTGTCAAGCTGTGCCACAGAGCGTTGGTCCAACATAAGCAGAACCAACTGCAGAACCAACTAGCCCCTCAAATCGGTCTTGCACCTGTGACTGCCCATGGAGTGTGAATAGGGTAGCTTAGTGTAACTCTGTGGGCTCTATCATGTATGAGCTTTATGGTACCGCAGTAACCTAAATGTTTGAAGTGTTCTGCGATTTTTGATCGCCACTGCATTAAACAAAGCAGTCGCTATGTGACAAATCGCTTTCGGTTTCGGTTTCAAAGCTGGAAGCTATAGTGGCGCGCTGTGCCTGATTGCGCTTTGCGCTTTTTACTTAGTGCTTTAAGTAGAAAGTTTTGTGTGGCTTAAGACAAACAGGAAGCACCTATAAAGTCTGGGCCTAGCCGTCAGACGACGCTAGAACATTTTCAGTTTCGGTTTCGAAATATAAAAGCTCCTGTTGCGCGGCTCTTGATCATAAATAACGCTGGCCCCTTCCCTGTTCTCTGCGCTGTAAACAGCAACTTCTGTGTTATCTACGATAAAATTAACACTTCTTTTAGAACTCCCCTAACTGCAGCAAGTGCTTGAAAATCTGTAATTGCTGCAAAAAAGTATTTTCTGGCACGGTGCGAGGTAGATATCATAAGTACAATAATGCCATTGACCCTATCAGCGACTTAGGACCAGCAGAGGGAGAAATATAGATTGCTGAATAGGTAAATTGATGCACTGAAAGAATTTATGTTAAGAAATCAGAAGCGTGCAAGGTACGAGGAGGAAGAGGCTCTCAAAAATAAACTGCTAGTGTGCGCTAGAACACGGAACTGGGTAGCACAACCGCGCCCTCGATTGAGGTGCTTCTATCGAGGTGATCGAGGACCTCTATAATTATAGTTTCGCAGTGTTCTCTGGCACACCGCTGTCGCGTCCGGGTCGTGATGGCAGCGGGTGAATAGTATAGCCAGGGACTCCGGAACTCATTTTTTTTTTTTAATGGGAGGGCAGGACTTCGAGCTTATTTTGTTATTTATTTATTTAATGCTCATTTACACAATAAATTATATATATATATATATATATATATATATATATATATATATATATATATATATATATATATATATATTCAATGTTCAAAGCTTGTTGCAAAGTATCACGATGCGGGGACGACACTCCAGCTGTCAGGAAGACAACGAAAAGGCTTCCAAAATGAACTGTTTAAGGGGCTGACTCACGCCCACTATGAACTGAATTACTCGGCGGCTGCAATAGGCTTAATCATGCGTGCTCGGCGGTCATCGACCTGATTGCCATGCTGTTCTTGGTCGTGCTGAATTTAAAGCTGGCAAGGAACCTTCGAGATAGAGAACCAAAAGCAGCAAGAATCTGGAAAAATGTAGAATCATTTGCACGTGGCCATGATCAACGGCATAAGTCTGGTCGCACCTCGCATTCCAAAACAAAAGGATAAAGCCGCGTGCCGGAGGTTGTGAGTGCGAACGAACAAACGGTGCAAAGGTTTATGGCAATATAAAATTAATTGAAATCAGGAGCTTATAGGTGGGAAGCTGTATACACGAGGAGTGATCAATTCCATTAAAAAAGCCTGTGCATAGTTTGTTTAAATTCTGCTAATCGTGATCATGTACACGGTCAGGTCGATATATAGTCCATCGAATTCTGTAGGGACATGGCCGGTTTAGGTTACTCATATACCAAATGTTTTACAACTGGCACTAAGCCAAGCAGCTCATGCAGCCCCACTGTGCTTTGAATTAAAAGAGGTTAGAACTAACATGTGTTTCAATTTTCAGAAATCTGATCCAAGTAGAAGCAAATGGAGATTGGGGGGGCACATCCCCCCTAAAAAATGTGGGGGGGGGGGAGGCGACCTTCCCCATTGCCACCCCCCTGTTCCATGCTTCTTGAGTATAGCCCACCTGAACTCGGGTAGGCAGCCCTATAGGTACGTGATCGGCCCACTGGAGTGGGTATATCTCGCATATTTTATATCTGATATTGGTCGCAAAGCCGATGTCTATTGGTAAACAAGTTTAAAACATCCACGGTGTTCTGAGAGATGTTCGATCCAGTGAAGCATTCGGTCAGGAAAGACCTTTGAAGGCAGTTCGCAGTGTATACCAGATTGTTTTTTTCCGAATATATAGCTTTCGTCGAACTATAGGAACTTTTTGGAATTCTTTTATTGACATATCTCAAATAAACCCGTCATTTCTGCAAGAAAAAAAAACGCACAGGTAAGCGGCCCTATAGATAAATTATCGGCCCACTGGAGTGGGTATATCTTGCATATTGTATATCTGATATTGGTCGCAAAGCCGATGTTCATTGGTAAACAAGTTTGAAACATCCGAGGTGTTCTGAGAGATGTTCGATCCGACGAAGCATTCGGTCAGGAAAGATTTTTGAAGGCAGTTCGCAGCGTATATCGGATTGTTTTTTTCTGAATATATAGCTTTCGTCGAACTATAGGAACTTTTTGGAATTCTTTTATTGACATATCTCAAATAAACCCTTCATTTCTGCAAGAAAAAAAACACACGGGTAAGCGGCCCTATAGATACGTGATCGACCCGCTGGAGTGGATATATCTCACATATTGTATAATTGATATTGGTCGCACAGCCGATGTCTATTGGTAAACAAGTTTGAAACGTCCGAGGTGTTTTGAGAGATGTT
Source organism: Amblyomma americanum (assembly GCF_052857255.1). Lineage (NCBI taxonomy): Eukaryota > Metazoa > Arthropoda > Arachnida > Ixodida > Ixodidae > Amblyomma > Amblyomma americanum. Next base: position 540,330,983 of record NC_135497.1, on the reverse strand, counting down.
CGATCCGACAAAGCATTCGGTCAGGCAAGATCTTTGAAGGCAGTTCGCAGTAAATACCGGATTGTTTTTTTCCGAATATATAGCTTTCGTCGAACTATAGGAACTTTTGGAATTCTTTTATTGACATATCTCAAATAAAACCTTCATTTCTGCAAGAAAAAAAAACACACGGGTAGGCGGCCCTATAGATACGTGATCGGCCCGCTGGAGTGGGTATATCTTGCATACTGTATATCTGATATTGGTCGCAAAGCCGATGTCTATTGGTAAACAAGTTTAAAACGCCCGAGGTGTCCTGAGAGATGTTCGATCCGACGAAGTATTCAGTCAGGAAAGATTTTTGAAGGCAGTTTGTAGTGCATATCGGATTGTTTTTTTCCGAATATATAGCTTTCGTCTAATTATAGGAACTTTTTGGAATTATTTTATTGACATATCTCAAATAAACCCTTCATTTCTGCAAGAAAAAAAACACACACGGGTAGGCGGCCCTAGTAAATAGAATGGTTAACAGAATAACAGAATGGTTAGAAAGGGCCAATGCAACATATTTTTACTAAGAACAGAAATTATGTGTACATGTCCTTAGTGTTCCTTTGAGAAGCAGTATTTTATTTTGTGTGTTGTGTAAACTATAGTTGAATACAACTCAAGAATGAAGTGGCAAATGCTTCTCTATAATTCACTTCGCAAGTTATTTGCATGGAAGCTACGACAACCTGAGCCAATCAGGATGGCGCACACTATATAATTCGGTTGCTGCATGCCTACCACACCCGTTGCCTTGTGACAGGTAGCTCCATTTCTGTGAATGAAGGTGTACTAGTGTTTCGGCTGTTTATTTCTTCAGCAGGTGACACTTCATGTCTTTTTATTTTTATGTTTGTTTTCAGATGGGCGACATGTTCACACAGTGAAGAGGGCATATATGGCCCACTTTTTTGTCATTACCTGTCCATATTCAGTTCTTTAGTTGTCACGTCACAGTTGTTTGGATGGACATTTATTCACTCCATTGTGGTCTATGCCCAAGGAAGCTGAGTCAAATCCAGGCGAGAGCAGCCACATGTTGATATAGGTGAAGTGGAAAACACGCCTCTTTGCTGTGCTTTGTCAGTGCATATGCAGTTGAAGTTAATCTGGAGCACTCTACCATGGCGTCTACAATAGCTCATTAGAGACATTGTCATTCTCATTATTGCTAATCTCATTGTGGCAGTGCTCGGTGTGCTCGGCTTGTATACGCAGACGTTTAATGGATCACATTGGCCTGTTAACGGGCTCACATCTCATTGTCATCATCAAAACTCTCATGCACTGCTGGTTGTGTCCTCCTCCTCCATGCTCATTACAATGCCTGGTCCTTTGAGAGGAATCATCCACTTCATTCTTAAGTTGTATTTGAGTATAGTAAATACGGAGAAATGAAACTAATATTGTATGTCACTTGCTGCTGTGTTGTTCGTGTGGTCTGTGTACAAAACTCTTACTCTTGTTCCATGATATAGTATATATGTAGTGTTTTTGTGTATTATGTAGGTTTGTTTCATTAACCAGATGGTATTGGTGGATTCTGTTTATACGAGGGGAGATCAGTATATTTTTTACCTCCTGGTCTGTAACACATTTATCACCACGTGAAAGGGAAAGACGTTACAATGAAAAGAAAGTTTGATGTTCCCACTTTTCATATTTTCATTTTGCACATGGCACCACTGATATTGAAGTAGTCACAAGGAAAATCTTAGTATACACCAGTGTACGGTTATAACAGTTTTTCGAAACCAAATTTTGGATGGCAGAAGGTGTTTTCCCTATCATTATCCACCATCGAATGAGTCCAATTTATGGTAATGGGTATGTTATGTTTCCAGTCAGAAGGTGGGTACAAACTGTACGTACATGCAAGATCCAGCTGTGTTGAGTGTGAAAGACGAGGAGTGCAGTGGATGCCCACTGTCTGCATCTCGCATCTGAGCTCGTGGCACATGTGGATGAATTTATTTGTGATGATTGTCACATTAAGCAGACGGTTATTGCGGGCATTCTTGAACTTGAGGGTGCTGAAGGACCGTGCACTTTTTCTTAAAATTTTTCGTAAAAAAATCCATCATTTAATGTGACAATGCTTGGCATGACAACAAGTTAGGTGGCAATACCGCCGTGTTGAATTAGCTGCAGTTTCGGGATGTTCTGCATCACCCACCAATAGTTCTGACCTAGTGCCTTGTAGCTACTGGCTATACCGTAGCTGAAGAAACATTTGAAGATCTTTAGTGTCCAGTTGGGGCCTACAGCCTCATTCTTCTCTGAGGGCATGTAAACAAGAATAATGCATCGATGATGCAAGGGCATCAGTGTAAGTGGGGGACGATATCAAAAAATGAATTACACCTCTGAAAAAAGACATCTGAAGCTTCGTTTATAATAATATCTTTCACTTTCAGTAATTAGCATGTTATAGACAAGGAGGCAAATTATTCAACACACCTCTCAAGCTTGGGATATATGTATGGGAAATTTTGCATCTGTATAGCCACTTCCTTATTATTGGAAGCTACTTGAGTCATTTATCACATGGACCAATGTTTTGTGGCCTCATTATCTATTATGTTTAGATGGTGTCCTTGGCTTAATTTTACTTTTCCTGAGGGTGTTCTAAACTTTTTTTTGAATGTATGCGCTTCAGCTGAGATGTAGCTTTGAAACAGGACAGTATTCGAATGCCATACGCTTGTTCATTCATGTGCTAAGCTGATACAGCGTAAAATGGTACTATACTTGGGATTTAACATCCCACTACGTTAGAGGGATCTAATTTGATCACCTGTGTTCTTTAATTATGAGCTCAAGTGCACCGCGTGAAAGACAAGATGAAATGTTATCCATTTAATTTCATACGTCAAGCCTTATAAAAGACAGATATTGTTACGTGACGGCAAGCATGGTGAAGAGTACTGCATAACAGATGGCGATGGAATGATTTAATGGCAGTGGGCCTAGAGCGAGAGCTCCGTGCCGCGCCACTGCCCACTTTGTCGTCTTCGAGTCCGTGACACTACCCGGGGCTGCCGAGCGATCGTCCCGATCGCGCGAACTGAAAGACCGGCAGTGAAGACGAAACGCACTGCGTGACGATGAGCGTGACAGGACGGATGAACACAGAAGAGAAGAAGATGCAGGGTTTGCCGTCACGATGAAAGAGATGAACAGATGATGATCAGATGAGCGCTGGTCCAGGAAGCTTCCGGGCCGTAGCTAGCTAGGTCACCTTGAGCCGACGGCCGAGGCCCATGAACACACCGAACGGCATGGGCAGGGGCTGTGTTCGAATATGTTGGCGACTTCTAGGGTCGTCGGGGTCATAGCTTCGAGTAGCGGCGGCGTGGTCAAGTTGTGTCTTCTTGCCGGGGCAGGGGGCGGGGCTGGGGTGAACGACATGGTCGGTTCTGGTTTGGCGGGCTGGGGCACAACCGGGCGGTGCGGGCAGGAACACACGACCGACGACCACGGCACACGCAGGACACCGAAGCTCCAGGACCAGGATGGGGATGAACTCCGCACCTCACGCCAAATGTTACGCGACGGCAAGCAGGTGAAGACAGTACTACATAACAGATGGCGATGGAATGATTTAATGGCGGTGGGCCTAGCGCGAGCGCTCCGTGCACGTCACTGCCAACTTTGTCGTCTTCGGGTTCGTGACAATATCAGCTCACTGAGACACGCAGTTCACCCATATGAGTGATACGAGAGCTGCATTTGCCTCAAATGAGTGATACGAAAGACACATCGGCCCATTCGGGTGATACGAAATCCATATTTCGGCTCAAACAACTGATACGATAGACACGTATCAGCAGATGGAGGCATACATGGAACACATATGCCCATACGAGGGATACGAAGGACACCCATGCCCATACGAGGCACACGAAGGACACATATCAGCCCATACGAGGGATAAAGAAGGACACATATAAACCCATACGAGGGATACTAGGGACACATATCAGCCCATACGAAACGCATATTGGACATATATAAACTCGTATGACCACATACTAGACACATATCATCACGTGTGACCACAACTAAACACAAATAAATTCATACGAGACACACATGCATCCATATGAGATTTTTCGATAGGGACCGTGGCTGAAAAACTAAATTTTTCTATGGCTCCCCTCTATTCCCAACCTGATCGCTCTCTAAGAAGAGGGCGGAACGACGAACGTTTTTTCAAAAAAGAAAAGTGTCATTCCCAAAATTTTATATCATTCCCAGCAAAGCTGAAGAACAACAAGCAAGACTGATCTCCCCATTCTTGGTAGCAAAGTGCCTGACAGATACCTTGGGCTTTGGGTACAAGGTATAAAAAATGGCTAGTGGCGACTTACTGCTCGAAATACGCGACACCGTTCAGCACTCGAAACTTGCAAACATTGTATCGATAGGGAAGATTCCTGTCTCCATCACGTCACATCGATCTTTGAACGCAGTCCGAGGCGTCATATCAGAAATTGATTTTGTTCACCTCTCTGAAAAAGAAATGCTTGAAGGCCTAGCCGACCAAGATGTCATAAATGTTCAGAGGATAATGATCCGGAAGGATAACAACGAGATAGATACGAAACACATGATCTTCACTTTCAACACCAGCTCCCTACCTGAAAGCATTGAAGTCGGGTACCTGAAAATAAATGTAAGGCCATATATACCCAACACACGCCGATGTTTCAATTGCCAGAGGTTCGGCCACGGTTCACAGAGTTGTCGCGGCCGCAAAACTTGCTCGAAATGCTCTTCGAAGGATCACCAGTCAGAAAAATGTGTTGCTGCCCCGCGGTGCACAAATTGTGAGGGAGACCATGCTGCATACTCAAGGGCTTGTCCGTCCTGGAAAAAAGTAAAAGAAATAATTACTCTGAAAGCCACTGAAAACATTACTTTAAAGGAAGCAAGAAGGCGATACTCCAAAACAGATTCTCCTTCACTGCAAAAACAACCTTCGCCGATGTGATGCGTGGGCGCGGCGCATCACACCAGGCTTCGGCACCTGTCGAGGCCGCACGCAATGGGCCTATGGCAGGGCCATCCGCGCCCCCTGGTGGAGTAGCTGATACTACTCCGCCAACCCCAAAGCAGGCTGCGCAGACCAACGGGTGAGCGCGCCTGAAGGCCTCTTCCCACAGGTCGAGGTCTAACTCAAAAGTCATCGTGCATCCTGCACTGTCGTCCAGCACCTCTGCTGAGGCGATGGACACCACCCAGGGCAGCCCCGTGCCGTCCACATCGGACGGCCGGCGGAGGTCTTTGGATCGATCAAAAAAGATGAGGCTCAAAATCAAGGGGCCAAATCAAAGTTAATCTAATTTTATCTGCACACACGCACACAACATTAAGATGGCTTTCATAATAGACTGGAACTGCAGAGACTCGCAAATAACTATAACGATATAAAAGACACTTTAAACACAATTTCCCCTATTGCTTTATTTGTGTAGGAAACCAATCTAGGCCCTCAGCACACAAAGGTGCTAAAGAAGTATACTGTCTTCCGCCGTGACCGAGAGGGGGCGAGCAGACTCTCGGGAGGCGTAGGCATCATTGTGCAATCCGGCGTAGCAGCTAGCGAGATCAAACTCAAAACTAGGTTCGAAGTCGTAGCAGCCACCGTGGTTAGTTACAAAACCATTACACTTTGTAGCGTATATCTTCAACCACATCTCGAAGTAAGACAGCATGAATTTGAGAACATTTTACAACAGTTACCGGAGCCATACTTGATAGTTGGCGATTTCGATGCACACTCTTGTCTCTGGGGCAGTGAGAAAACCGATAGCAGAGGTCAGGTTATTGAGGATTTTATACTCTCCAACAAATTTTGTTTATTAAAAACCGGTAAACCTACTTATTGCTCCCCTAGTTCAGGAAAAATGAGTGTTTTAGATTTCTTTTAGCTCTCCAGCAGTTTTTAACATTTTAAATGGGATGTCTTAGACAACCCATACGGAAGCGATCATCTCTCTGTTGAAATCGTCCTGTCATCCCCACCATCAGTCATCCAGACAAAACCACGGTGTTGGAAGCTCAATTTAGCAGACTGGCAGCTTTTTATAACAGCAGCCACGTTATAATATATTACGTTAGAAAATCCTAATGTAAATAAAATAAATGAAAAGTTCACAAATTGCATTCTTTCTGCCGCACACTTGGCTATCCCCCAATCTTCAGGAATAGTATAACGCAACCATAAAATGTGGTGGACACGAGATTGCAAAGAAGCAAAAAAAAACAACAAAATAACGCTTGGGGTATATTTCGCATATACCCCACACAGGAGAAGCTTACAAACTTTAAAAAAGCAACAGCAAAAGCGCGGTACATACGTCGAAATGCCGAAAAATCATCCTGGCAGCGTTTCATTTCCTCGATAAACACTCAAGTCTCTTCAAAAAAAATGTGGGAGGCAGTTCACAAAATGGATGGTCGCTACTCTCCGTTCACAGTTCCTCTTCTGACCGCCCCTGGTGTACAGACAAATATAAAAGAAGAAGCAGACATATTAGGTGAACATTCTTCCCGTCTATCTAGTTCCTCTAACTATACATTATCATTTTTAAAATATAAAGACACCCGAAAAAGACCACCGTTGATAGGCCGAGGGAGAGTCCGGCCGCACAATTTCATTTTCGGAGCATAGCTGTCATGCAGCACGCGGCGGCGGCGACTACCACCCGCGCATATCAGACACCCAGCGAAGCGTGTAGCTGAGCACCGTTTAGAACAATGATTGCCTTGTCACTGGCCCTTCATTAAATTTCTCGAAGGCGTCTTGCCTCTTCACAGCCAATGCGCACTTCCTTCTGTCAGCGCTGCATGTCCGTTCTTCCGGCGAGTAAACTCTCCCCGCTTTCGCTAGGTCGCGGAGGATCCCAAACCTCCAGGTTGTATCATACGCTTTCTCCATATCGAAGAAAAGGGCAAGACAGTGCTGTTTGTGTGTATAAGCTTCTTATTGGGTTTTCGAGGCGAAATAAACGCTCTGTCGTTGAGCATCATTTTTTATAACCGCATTGACGGACATCGAGAAGTTCTCGAGTTTCAAGGACAAATGGCAATCTTATATTAAGGACACTTCGAAAAGATGTCGCGAGACAGCTTTTGAGGGCTGTCGTCCTCTAGCTAAAAGGGAAAGTTGGTGGTTTTCCAGGTTTCAGGAAAGGCACTATCACTGCTGTTTTCTATGTTTTAGACATCTTTCTTTCTATGAATATTTTGTTAAAGAAATTCAAGAGTGCCCCTATGGCAGGCTGAGAAAGATGTGCAAGCATTTCGCAGTGTATCTGATCGGGTCTTGGTGCAGTTTTTTCCAGCAGACAGTACTCTGTTTATTTCTTGGAGAGTAATTAAATTGTTGTATTCACATTTCTTCCTCCACTTGTTGGAAGTATGTTTTTCGGCAATACTTTTGTATTTCAGGAATGACTGCGTATATTGAGATGGAACTACAAACTGCAGTGAAGTCCTCCCTCAAAATGTCTGCCTGTTCCCCTATGCTTTTTTATATTCCAAGTGTTCTTAGAAGAGGAATTGTGAACGGTTAGAAGTTGTCATTTAATTTTGGAACCTGCTCCCACATTTTCTAATGTGATTTGACGGGTTATAGATGAAAAATAACTCTACCAAGGCGCTTTCTCGGCACTGCAGCGGACGTACCAAGCTCTGCCTCTTGCCTTTTTAAAACATACGAGGTTCTCATGTGTAGGGTACCTGTGAAAGTAACCCCAAGCTCTGTTTTTTTGCTTACTTGTATTCTTTTGTCCACCACACTGTGTTTTTGCCGCACCTCAAATGAAGACTTAGGAATAGCTAATAGTGCGGCAGTAATTATACAACTCGTGAACATTTCGTTTATTTCATCGATTCTGAGGTTTTCTAAAGTTTTACATTCTGAGATGGCTTGTGCTCTAAACATTTCCCAGTCTGCTATATGCAGCTTCCAACGTCGCAGTTTAGTTGGGATGATTTCTTGTGCAGATGTCACTTATTAACACAAAACTGGCACCAAAAAATTGTGCGCCATGACTCTGAAAAGGTGGCAGCAAGTGGCACAGGCAGAGTCAATGAAGATCAATGGGAGAGGGGGCTTCTGTCCTCTAGTTTAAAGTGTAGCACCTGATTCACAGGAGTCTGTCACTATTCCAGAAGCTGGTTGCGCATCGCGCGATTCGAAGTCATTGCTCTGTATGAATCATACCTCAACCATGGACAGCGCATGTTGAAAAAAATACATTTCACTAAGTTTTAGCAGCAGTCTACTCCGCTTTTAAATATAGCAACACTAGCACTTTTTTCTGGAACTGGAGTGGTTGTGTGTCAAGGTTTCGCTGCATCTTTGTTGTTTTGTACTGGTGCTGTCATGCTCATTCCGGGACACAGTCACCTAAAATGGGGCAGCTGACGATACTGTTATTTCCTTGTACCTGTTGAACAACACATACCTCTTTATTAACTGCTGTGATGGCAATGCAAACAGAATGCGTATTGTCCCCCAGTCTATTTACAGCAGACAGAATCAGTCTGACACAAAACGTCTTGCTACCATCATGAGCCAACGCAAAAGAAACTGCAGTGAGCCATACGTCATGTCTTCACGACCTCTATTTTGACCTCTCAAACCACCTCCCTCGCAAGAAGGTTGGAAAGCAGCGGCTGCAACAGCTGCTGCCTGATCCCAATGAACACTTTTCAGCTGCCACTAGACGAGCAGAGCATCACTCAAGTGACTTTCGTATACGGTAAAAGCTCGTTAATTCGGCTTTCACGGGACCGCGAAAAAAGTTTGCATTATCCATGTTCGAATATCGAATGGCCTCGAAAAAACTGACGAGAACCATTTGAATTATGGTATGCGTACCGTATTTACTCATGTAACGAACCCACTCGCATAATGAACCCACCCACTGGCGATTTTTGCCTAAGAATTTCAAAAAAAAGCGTCAGTCGTTAACACTTTTTTCTGTTTCGCACCGTCAAGGACCACAACGCATTTCTTGGCAGTGCGCCAAGATGATGCGCTGCGATAAGATCACGTTGTTTTTACCTGTAGAATTTAGCTCTAGCAAGAGGGAGAAGCGAACTTTGCAGAGTGCCAGCGCTTGTCCCGTTGTGCACGCCTCGTTTTCAGTACATTCACCTTAAAGGCAACCCATAGGAGCGAACTTGCGCGGCAGGTTTTGAGCGGTGCACCGGAACGCCGACGCAACGCCGCCGTGCAGCACCACAAGCGCCGGAAAACGGCCGCCTGACGCCAGGATTTCGAAACTGCGTGATTTCATATGCTGAGCTCAAATGCTGAAAAGAACAGCAGTGCATTAGCAAATAAACTATTATTTATTCAATAACGGCAAAGGACGAATATTCTTCGTGGCCCCTTTCTGAACCAAAATAATTCACCTGTTTGAACCTTCGGCACTTCTTGACGCCAGTCTACGCGTAGTGGCTAAGCCTAGCAGCCTTGAAAATCCAGAATATTCGGAAAATCTGGCGGATTTCATCGCTAAAGTTTTGTGCTGCGGACATCTTCGGACAAAGCGGAAGCTTCGTGCGACTTTTGAACATGAGGCACAGTGTAGCGGCAACGACGAGTTCGTGGTGAAACGAGAGGCTGCTTCTGCAGGCGCAGCCTTGTTGTAGAAGCGGGCGGAAGCCTGACGCGGTCGCGCCCCGATTGGTCCGCGCTGATAGCCCACATTGTCCGCTTCCGGCCAGTGGCTGACCTCCGGCCAATGGTAAAAGCCCGCGTCATGATCGCGGCTGACCGCGTGCTTCCGTTGGCGACTGATGGGTGGAAAGATGGACGACATTCGGGAAAGAAGAAAAGTTTTTCGCACGTCATTTGTAGCGCCCCTCCGAAGTCATAGCCTTTCATGGGCGTTGGCTGAGACCGCGCCGACAGTTGTTATCCGTATTTCCGAATTAACAGTGCTCGAATTAACGAGTATTTACTCGCGAGTTTCGGAGGCTGCGCGGAAATAGGGTTAGGCAGCCGCCACCGCGGCCGCCAAACCCCTACCCGTCGGCGCCGCCGGCCGCTGCGCCGGTGATGGCGCCATTTAGGCTTTACCCACTCTTCCACGGTTTTATCTGGTTGCCTCTTCTGCCCTTGGTTACGGCGTGCTCAGCCTCTAACTATGCGGAGGTGCTTTTTTGGCCACGTGCTGTGTGCCAAGCTGCCCAGACGTGGCGGCGCGTACTTCGAATTATCCGTAGCGGAACCGACTCGCTTTCGAATTAACAGGCTTTTTTATGCACAGATCTCAATGCAGCTTGGCCCGACCATGTAGTGTAGTTCGGATTATCCGAGACTTCAAATTATTGAGGTTCGAATTAACGATCTCTCACTGTAAAGTTCTCTTTATTGTGTGGAACGGCTCTCATAAGTCTGACAACAATGACAGTAATAGAATTAGTTATTTACAAACTCACAGAATCTCAAATGGGCCGCATTCCAAAAAAGTGGTCGCTGGTAACCCGTAAGAGAAACTAAATGCGTGCAGCTATGCAACAAGAACGAGTGGCTTACCTGACACTGCAGCCACCTTTAGAGGGGAAACCGGTGGATGTATTTTCGTCATCCCCTTAGAACTGGCATTATTTGATGACAGCGTACCTGAGAGGCTACTCTGGGCGTTGCCCCACAGGCACACTGCCAACTGTTTGCAGAATGTGGAGTCGCTGCCCCAATGCCAGCAGGCGATTCCACACAGCCACTGGCACATAACTCCCATGCCCAACATGGACCTAAGATGAAAACACAGCACAGATGGTTTTAATACTGTTTTAAATGCAGAGTTCACCCGACATGAAATGCCAACATAAACATACTTGCTAGTGATCTGACTTCTGATTGAACATAAAAGCCACATAAAAAGGCACAAAATAATGAATCAGTCTTAGATGTGTTTCCTGAGAAGCACTTTCACATATCAATTTCTGCTCAATGTAATCAAGACACACTGCAGGGGTGGAGATAACAAATTTTTGGCTTTCATGTATTTTCTATCAAATGCTGCACACTAATTGCTTCCAAAAGTATGATACGTGTAGTATTCATATGTTCATGGTAAAAAATGATGTCGTTTAGCGTTATGGGATTTGACGTCTGAAAGCAACTCAGGCTATAAGGAACGTCGGAATGGAGAGCTTCAAAAATTTCTATCAGATGGGGTTCTTGTATATTCCACATTACATCAGTACTGCAGAAAAACAACTCGGACTAGTTTCATAGGCCCTGCAGTGAAGACACATTGTTACACTGACTGCTCTTATTACATGCACTGTACCGGCGCCTTTCAAATACAAACACACATAGCCAGTACAGCGATATTTATTTTCAAGCTAGCAAGGGCCAAAACTGAGTTCTCAGGTCCAAGCGGGCTGCTTTGTTGGAGACCTAGGCACCGCACCTCGTGACTTGCAACCCTTTGGCAAAGAAGCCAGTCACAGCAAGATGCGTAGAATTATGGCAAGCTAGTCAAGTTGGTATTTATTTGTGGTAAGCGAGGGTCTAAAAAATTAATATATAGCACAGCACCTGCTGTTTTAATTCTCTGCAGCTATGTTCCATGCTGTTTGCAATACAATGAAAGACAATAAATGTTTTCTCCTGCATGCTTGCAAACTTAACTGCTTTACAGGCCTTGTGACTTCCCCAAAGCATGCTGTGAACAGTGGCAACATAGGACTCCTTCATGTCTGCAATTGCCATTGTGGTAAAAAACAATTACATGTGGCACAGCATAAGTTATGTGTTCAACCGTGGAAGATTACAGAAGTAGACACCAAAGGACGTTTAGTATGAAGAAACACATAGCAGCAAAACATTGCGTCTGCGCGTGGAATTGCATAAAATATCAAAAACAATAAATCAAGAATAACACGTGGTAAAATCACGGATGATGACAAAGGAAAAACGACTACAAAGGGGTGACACAACTATCAGTGTTTAATCAAGAACCATGTCTGTATCTAGGAGAGCCAGAGAAGGCTCACCTACACGGGTGTCAAGGCCAAGTTTGTGCATGTGTGCTGCTTCTAAAATCTCCCGCTCAATTCTAGCCTTTTCCCTTCGTACGATAATTCTACGATAACAATGTCTTGAAATGTGCTGGCGTGTAAGTTACTGGATATTGTGTCAATATTTATATCTCCAAGGATCATAAACGGCGCATTTTTCGACCTACAAGAGCAAAGTGAAGTTTCAAGAAACGACATGAACTCAGATACGCAGCCAGAAGGTGGCCTGTACACGGTGCAGACAGTGGTGTTAAGCAGTTTTACCGATAAGCTCTCGACATTTTCATCCATTCTGCACATGCTACCTGATACCTTGTGCGGGAAATCATCTTTTAAGAAATTGGCTATCCCGCCACCTCTTTTGTTTTTCTACTTATGCTTTCCCATTTGTAACCCTGAAGGTAAGGAGGTTCGTTTCATTCTGTTAGCCAAGTTTCCGTAAGCACTATAGCGGTAAATTTTAAGCTAAGTGAATGCAGATCTTGAACCTTATTTTTAAGGCTTCTCATATTTAGATGAATTGCTGAAAACTTTCCTTCGCCTTTTTTATGTTTTTCATTGAAATGATCACATTCATAATAGTGGCATTCCTGTGGTATGTCTTCCATTATAGCTGTTTTGCACTGTACAGCTTCTACATCTTCTCTATACAATTATCTGCTCAATGTCAGCAATGCTGCAAATTTTGTGACATGTGGTTCGTTCGTCCTTGCGGGCAAAAATATTCCCGCCAGCCACCCACACGAACTTCCATCCTGCTGCTTTTTTTTCTGCGCAATCGCAGCACCCAGAATTATCTTGTTTGAGCGGGTCAGGTGCTCGTTCACGTAGATGGGTGTGCTGTCTCCACCATAATCAAGATCTTTTGTAGTCATCCTCTGCGTTCTCGCTATTTGCAGAATTTTGTCCCGTTTTGTGCGTTGCACAAAGCGGACAACAATGTTTATTTTTTGGAAGAGTTTGATGTGGGCACACGATGGCAGATATCAATGTCCGAATCAGGAATCGGCTCATTCAGAGTAGTCCCGATCCTCCTCACAACATTGACGACGTCACCTTCCTCAGGCAATCCTTTTATTTCCAAGTTGTTCATCCTCTGATACTGTTCTAATTGATCTATCCTTTCACTCAGTCTGCAGTTCTCAGCTTCCAGCTCTTCGTTTTTCTGTGAAAGACTTTGGACTTCCTGTCTCAGTTCTTTCATTTCACTCATGATTTCATTGACACCATCACAGGTATCGTTGCAGTTTTTGACTTTCTATCAATGACCTGAGATCTGTCCTCAGTTCTCGCCTCAGGTCCTCGAGGGCCTTGGCAATATCTTTCACGTCCTTACTCATTTACGTTTTAAGTAGCGCAAGTGCCTTAAAGAACTACCCAACAAAAGCAAAGGCAGTATCAAATAGAATGTTTGCTGTGTTCGGCAGCAGGGCACAGTCAAGATTTCAGGCTTTATACAGTAGAAAAGAATACTGCTCACCTGCAGAATATACAGGAATTAGGTGTTGCTCTGTGGTGCACCGCTGCCGAAGTGAAGACTCAGGTGAGGCGTCGCTCCTAATATAGGCAGTTTTGTCCGCCGGGGGCGTCCTTCTTTCACCCCTCGAAGCTTGCAATGCTTACAGTTATCCGCTGACGGCCGCTGATAGGACCGGTCCAACGACGAAGCGATGCTCTGCACGGTAGATGGGCACGGGCCGAAAGCTGCAGATGACACAGGAATTATCTGTTGCTCTGTGGTGCACCGCTGGCGAGTAAAATGCTGAGTAAAATGCTGAAAAGAACAGCTGTGCATTTACAATTAAAGTATTATTTATTCAATGACCACAAAGAGGACGAATTATTCTTCATGGCCCCTTTCTGAACCAAAATAATTCACCTGTTTGAACCTCCCGGGCTTCTTGACGTCAAACGACGCGTAGTGGCTAAGCCTAGAGGCCTTGAAAATCGAGAACCATTCTGGAAATCTAGCGCATTTTATCGCTAACATTTTCTGCTGCGGACATCTCCAGACAAAGTGGAAAGCTTCGTGCGACTTTTGTTTGCCATGAACATGAGGCACAGTGTAGCGGCAACGACGAGTTCGTGGTGAAAGGAGAGGCCGCTTCGGCAGGCGCTGCCACGTTGTAGAAGCGGGCAGAAGACAGACGCGGTCGAGCCCTGATTGGCCCGCACTGATAGCCCACGTTGGCCGCGGGCAATGCTAAAAGCCGGCGTCATGATCGTGGCTGACCGCGTGCTTCCGTTGGCGACTGATGGGTGAAAGGATGGACGACACTCGGGAAAGAAAAAGTTTTTCGCACGTAATGTGCAGCGCCCGTCCGAAGTCATAGCCTTTCATGGGCGTGTGCTGAGACCGCGCCGACAGTACTTATCCGTATTTCCGAATTAACAACGCTCGAATTAACGAGTACTTAATTTCGAGTTTCGGAGGCTGCGCGGAAATGAGGGTAGGCAGCCGCCACCGCGGCCGCCAATCCCTACTCGTCGGCGCCGCCGGCCGCCGCGCCGGCGACGGCGCCATTTAGGCTTTACTCACTCTTCCACGATTTTATCTACCTCCCTCTTCTGTCCTCGTTCAGGACGTGCGCAGCTTCTAACTATGCGGAGGTGCTTTTTTCGGCCACGTGCAGTGTGCCAAGCTGCCCAGACGTGGCGGCGCAATGTTCGAATTATCCGTAGCGGAACCGACTCGCTTACCCATTAATGGGCTTTTTTATGGACAGATCTAAATGCAGCTTGGTCGGACCACGTATAGTTCGGATTATCCGAGAATTCAGATTATCGAGGTTCAAATTAACGTTCTTTCACTGTAAAGTTTTCTTTATTGTGTGGAACGGCTCTCATAAGTCTGACAACAATGACAGTAATGGAATTATTTACAAACTAACAGAATCTCAAATAGGCCGTATTCCAAAAAAAGGGGTAGATGGTCTCCCGTACGAGTGAATAAATGCGTGCAGCTATGCAATAAAACGAGTGGTTAACCGGACACTGAAGCCACCTTTAGAGGGTAAAGCGGTGGATGTGTTTTCGTCATCCCCTTAGAGATGGCATTAATTGACAGCGTACCTGTGAGGCTCCTCTGAGCAAGGGTTTCGTTGCCCCACAGGCACACTGCCTACTGTTTGCAGAATGTGGAACCGCTGCCGAATGCTAGCAGGCAATTCCACGAAGCCACTGGCACATAGCTCCCATGCCCAACATGGACCTAAGATGAACACACAGCACAGATGGTTTTAATACTGTTTTAAATGGAGAACTCATCGACATGAAATGCCAACATAAACATAGTTGCTAGTGGTCCGACTTTTGATTGAACATAAAAGCCACATAAAAATGCACAGAATAAGGAACCAGTCTTAGATGCGTTTCCTGAGAAGCACTTCCACATTTTAATTTCTGCTCAAGGTAACCAAGACATTGCTGGGGTGGAGACAACAAATTTTTGGCTTGCATGTATTTTCTATCAAATACTGCACATTCGTGCTTCCAAAAGCATGATACGTGCTGCAGTATTCGTATGTGTATGGTAAAAAAATGATTTGTTTTGGCGTTATGGGGTTTGACGTCTGAAAGCAACTATAACTATGAAAGCAAAATAGCATCATTTACACCGATTCACTGAGTATGTTCAAAGCACTGCACTCTACAAATGCTGCTTAACCCATAATAGGAAAAATCATACATAACATAGTTAAAATCACAAAGCAAAAACATAACATTATATTCTGCTGGGTCCCTAGCCATGTTGGAATTTTAGGTAATGATTGAACAGATGCTTGCACAGCTCAAGCTCGAATTGGTCATATAAAACAAGTTAGCATTCCACAGAGTGATTTTTCTAAATTACTGCACGGTAAACTCGGAAATAAGAGGCAGGTTGCATGGGACAAACAGATAAACAACAAACTACATTCTATAAAACCCGTTTGGGGGGAATGGAGATCATGTAAACACCAGCAGCGTTTTACAGAAGTTATTTTGTGTCGACTACGCTTTGGACACACACACCTTACACACAACTTCTTACTGACAAAAAAAGACAAACCTCTCTGCGAAATGTGTGGCGATGAACTCATGGTAAACCCCATTTTAATTGTATGCACAAAACTGGAACAACTGAGGAAAACATACTTCACAACATTCTACAATGAATACATCCCACTACACCCCATGTTACGTTTTGGAGATCAAGCACTGGTTGATGTTTCAAGCATTTTTAAGTTTCTCAGAGAAGCCAATGTTTTAAACAAACTTTAGATATAAAATGCGCAACCTTTCGCAAAAGCTCTAACCATGTGTTTGGCGCATCATAGCCTCAGTTGCTTTTGTGCCATTAAAATCAATATAACTAACGAATATGAAGCCAAACACTGCCATAACAAACTACCTTCAGGGGTGTTTTCATTTTCAACTTACTCCGTTCTGGTATTTAGTCAAATATAGTTCGATGCATGACCATGAAAACTACTCCGCGACTCTTTTTCAGTTTTTAACCTTATTCTAACGCTACATCTCTATCTACGAAAGTAGCAAAACAAACAAGCTCGTACAGCAATAGCAGACAAGCAGATGACTCCTGCCGTCAATCCGCCAATCCCTACTCGTCAGCGCCATTTATGCTTTACCCACTCTTCCACGGTTTTATCTGGTTCCCTCTTCTGTCCTCGTTTAGGTTTTTTCGGCCACGTGCTGTGTGCCAAGGTGCCCAGACGTGGCGGCGCGTAGTTCGCATTATCCGTAGCGGAACCGACTCGCTTTCGAAATAACGGGCTTTTTTATGCACAGATCTCTATGCAGCTTGGCCGGACCAAGTAGTGTATTTCGGAGTATCCGAAAATTCAAATTATCGAGGTTCGAATTAACGATCTTTCACTGTAAAGTACTCTATTGTGTGGATTGTCTCTCATCAGTCTGACAACAATGACAGTAATGTAATTAATTATTAAAAATTCACAGAATCTCAAATAGGCCGTATTCCAAAAAAAAAAGAGGTAGATGGTCTCCCGTACGAGTGAATAAATGCGTGCAGCTATGAAACAAGGACGAGTGGCTTACCTGACACTGAAGCCACCTTTAGAGGGGAAACGGTAGATGCATTTTCGTCATCCCCTTAAAGATCGCTTTATTTGACAGCGTACCTGTGAGGCTCCTCTGGACAAGGATTTCGTTGCCCCACAGGCAGCAACAGGTGTTGTGCACGCTGCGCTTCTTCACCGCCGACACCTTGTGGGCACACAGGAAACAAAAAAAATAAAAGTCTGCACTTTGCGGGCTGCGGATAAGGGCACAGCCACAATGCAGAGTTGCTCACACAGAAGTGAACACTAAACTTACACGAGGGACTGACGCTGCCAACAGTAACCGTGACTGCTGTGTTGCGCAAATGAACACCTTGGCCAGCTATCCTGCGAGGTGGTGTTGAGGGGCTCAGTGCTGGCGACGCTGGAGTTATCGCCGCAACTGACGACGCACCGTGCGCAGGTATGCCAGCCTCTGGAGACGGGTTCTCCGATAAAGGGACGCACGGCTCTCCCCCGCAGGTAGGTAAGGCGGCTCACAGCGCCTTGCGTATACACTGCAGCCGGAGGTGGCTCGTTGTCGTCCGGGTCAGCGGCATCCACGTCTCCTTCTTCTGGCAAGGGGTCATTCAAACATAGGTTGTGCAGCGCAGCACATGCTCCGATTATGAAGGCCGCTCGCTCCGGCTCGTATTGGAGCGTCCGGCACCTTTGCAGGCACCGGAAGCGGCTCTTCAACACGGGGATGGCGCGCTCCAGGACGGATCGTATGGAGCTGTGTGCTGAGTTGAATAACCCCTCTGGAGACGCCATTCTGGAGAGATTCTTAGCAATGTACAAAAAAAGCGCGCGAAGACGACCGGTCAACAAGAGGCACTAATACGCACACACAAAGCGCAGAACTTTCAACTGACTATTTTGTGGAAACAGGGGCACTTATATAGGAGGAGGAAACAAGGTACACACGCAAACACATCGTGTGCAGTGCGAGTACATTACCGACAGGGCCATGTGTGATTAGCAGTAATGGAAAGCCCCAATGTACCTATGTAAGATTTCGATGTTTCTTTGCTAGAAATAATTCAAACGAACCGACACAGCTGTCACCCCTTTTGGAGGTGAAGTATGCCTCGATAAGCTCTTTCGGTTTTCATTTTTGCCTCACCACAGAATTTGTAACCGAGGTGGGGGTTTCTTATTGCTTACACAGAAGAAACTCGCCACCTTGCAGCAGTCCTTGCTCTAACTCGTGGCGCAGCCACGAATAGCGCCACGAAAAGGCATCGTGGTCCGATCCTGGGCAACGGGGGTCAACAGCTATAATTTTCATGTTGGAGTCGTACACCTGTGAGAGAAAGCACACCACAAGCTTAGTTGTGAACTTCCGCCGTCAAGGCCCGAGCTTGCAGCCGAACATGCAGTCAAAAACGGGGGGCGAAGCCTACTTACTATCATTGTGTTGAGGGCGTAGTAGCCCTTTCGACTCCAAAAGGTGGCCTTGTGTGCAGCATCGCCGGGAACCGCACCCAACCGTCCCGCGACCCCACTTTGACAATAGCTGCTGACAACACTTGCTGACAGTGGGCTGGGCTATAGCGGCGTTGCCCACGGCGCTTTCAAATCCGGCGGTACCGAAGAAACGCAGCGCGCACAACACCTGTCGCTGCACTGACACCGCACTCGCCCGCGCACCTCCCAGCTCATCGGCGAGTTGGTCGCACAGCCACTGTGCAGTCTTCTTCCCGAGTCGACATTGGCAACGAAATAGCTCGTCTGGGAAGTCAAAACCGTCTTCGTGTACCCTCCTACGCCGTTGCTCGCGCGGCCAGCCGCGTGTGGCAAAATAAACCGCCGCCATTTTTGCGTCTGAAACGCGTTGAGACTACATTTCCCAGTCTCAAAAAATCGTCTCAATCTGCCCGCATAGTTAGGTGGCCAACGTCAACACTTCTGGGCCATCTACGACGTCAGTCAGTGACGCAAAAAAGCAAAATGGCCGCCGTCCAAGGCCGACCAATAGGAGAGGGGAAACTGAGACACTTTTTGAGACAGTTTCGATTGAGAGCGATCCGTAATTCCGCCCCAGGTCTGCTTCGCTCGACGGGGATCAATTTGATGGGGAAGTAATTTTTTTAAACATTGTTAACCTTTCCAGCCTCTTCCTCCAGTCAACTGCCTCCTTGTAGCAATTTTAAAATATAATGCATGTTTTGTTACACATCAAAAATACAGGTACGAACACACACCACATTAGAGGTCTTTTCACGAAGTGACTTACACAAATACAGGTATATGTACCCCCATTTGTTTAAAGCCGTTTCTATCACTGATTTTGTAAAGTGATGTCATTCAGTTCCTAGAACCAACACGAGCACAATTTTACTACTTTACGCATTTGATACTTGCACAAAGCTTGCGCATAAGAAAGGGTTATTCGAGCGTTTCATGCCCACGCTCTGGTGTTTTCGGCACCAGCAGCCACTGATAGCACAGTGCAGTGCAGGCGAAAAACCACTGTCATGTGCCTGCCATGCGACGCTCCGAGCCGGCCGGCTCAGGCTGCTGCTCTCTGGTGGTCATGAACGGAATCAAGCCATGAGTCGGCAACTTCCTTCGCCCCTGCACTGTCGCTAGGGCCTCGCTGCTACGTGTGACGTCATCGCAAGGGCTACATTAGCACTTGACTTACCGCCTACACCTCTGAGTCTGAGCGCCGTTCGCGTGGCTGCGGCAGTCGTCCGGTGGCTCTGGTTGTCGGCGGTTGCGGGACTTCGCGGATCTGCGCAGTTTAGCAGCCGGAAACAGGCGACTGTGCGAGCGTGGAGCGAATGCCTTTTGCGTGGTGCGGACTAAGTAGTATGGAAATCGTCGACCGAAGTTCTGGAACTTGCGCCGGACGTGGCAGTTGGCCGGGAGGACGGAGTGACGCCGCTTTCAGGCCAGCTGCGCGAGACTCTTCGGCTCCAAAGTGAGTTGACCCGTTTCTCGCTGCAAGAAGCCGTTGCAGCAGGCACTCGCTGCAAGGCTGAGAGGTTGCGTCTCTTTTCGAGCGCTCGGCAAAAAGTATCCAGCGCTTTCATCTCGGTGTTCCAGATAGCGCTGTGTGATTGAACTGTGCCGACGGAGGGTTAGAAAGCGAAGGCTTGGAGCGGCGTCTGTCGTCTTTCAGAAGCGTGAATTGCTGTGTGAGTTGGTCCGTGTTTCAGCCATAAGGGACCAGTGAGAAAGGGGTCGCGGGACTAAATTAGGAAGTCTCTTAGCTTCGCCTTAGGATAGACGCGATAGCTCATTTTCCTTATTTGTTTAATTAGTACAACGTAAGTACACATCTCCGACACACTTTACTGTCGTACACATCACATCGCCTTCGCTTGGTGCCGCTCTATATTACACGCTTGAGCAAACTACGATTTTTGGCATATGTGTTGCGTGCCCTCCTGGTTTGCAGCGCGCTTGGGTTCGAACTCGAATTCCTGCGAATTTCTTTGTTCATTCGAAACTTGTGCCAGTATTTCCGTCATGTTTCTGAGGTCTTCAGGTCAATCCTAGGCCACGGCGACGGCTTTCCGAACGAACGAGACGTATGCGCTATCGCCTAAAAGACGCAAGTACACACTATCGCCGGCTTTTGGTCACTTTCGTAGGCAGTTTAGTTAACGACATGGTAATGCCGCGATTGACTCTTCCATACTTTATAATACGCATTACTGACGTTGACATTTGGTTGCGCTTTGTTGGACACGCTATTTCGCTCCACTGGTAGGCTGCCGCTCGATGTTATGAGCGTGTTGATTGGGGTCAGTAGGGTAACGGCATTGTGTAGAAGCGTACACCTACTCAACTGCTGAGTAATACCGACATTTGAGCTAGTTGGTCAAGCATCGCGGAAAAAACCGCGCAAAAGACGACGGACATAGTAAAAGCAGGGAACACAAGCGGTGACTCGCAACTGAGAGCTTATTAGCCTGTCCTACGTCCCTGACCTGCGCAGATAACAGAGAGGGTGCGTTGCGAGGTCTTGTACTATCGTGAGCAATATGAGCAGGAACACGGGAGCGCGTACCCGATAGCCTCGAACCCTACTGGCGGCGAAATGCGGCGGCTGTACGAAACAAAGTGGAAAGGGCGCCGCGGTTCCGCTAACTCCTGGCACTCCCGTCTCGCTAACGTTGCTGCGTAACACAGCTGATTGCGTGTGGACGGCTTCTAGCGATGATAAGACGATTATCACACGCAGAGCGTGGCCTGAAGTTCTGCGCAAAATGCTTCTCGCTCTCTATCCCTATGATATGCGCAGGATGTATGGCAGTGACACCGCCCCGATACTACAGCGCCTGTAATAGCGTTCACGCCCAAGAAAAAGCATTGTTTTCTGATGCGTGTTTTGCTGCATCCTGATTTTGTGAACGGAGTAAAATTGCATGCAGCGGTGGGTCGAAATCTTTTATTGGACGCTCGCCAAATGGTAACAAAATCTGAGTGCACACAAAGTAGTACCCTAATATATTAGTATTAACTTGAGCTTTTCTTGCACGTTTGGCGAGTTAATAACGGGTCATCGCTCCACCGGATTGAATGACGACATCCATTCTTTCTGGAAAATATCCGTAGAGCCTGGACGAAGGCTGGAGCAGCGCCTAACTGAGCTTGAACAATATTCAAGGCAAAAAAATGTGGAAATCAAGGATCTTCCTTTTGATCAGAACGAACATCTGCCAGAGATACTTCTGAAAGTTGGCGAAGCTATCAAGGAGCCGATAACAATGCAGGATATAGAAATTTGTCATCGAGTCCCGACAAAGAATAACCCATGCCCAAACATTATCGTACAATTCCGAAATCGGTCAAAGCGTGATGCTGTACTTGATAAAGCCCGACAATCAAAGATTACCACTGACAGTCTTCACCTTGAAACAGTTGCACAGGCAAGCGCTGCCGATGGCAATTCTAACTCCGAAGGTGGTTCAAACGGCAGCCCGTCCCGGACTCGTGCAGCAATTTATGTTAACGAGCACCTTTGCCCCACATTGAAAAAACTGCTGGGAATGACTGTCACTCGAAAAAAGGAAAAAAAAATGGAAATTCGTCTGGACGAGAAATGGACGCATTTTCGCGAGAAAGGATGAATTGTCCGATGCGATCCGCATTGCCTGTGTAGGTGACCTAGATAAAACACTTTAAGGAGAGCTCGTTTCCCGTTGATTTTGTTCCACTTCACCATGGCCAAGCAGCTCTTCTTGCCCGCTGATGTTTCTAATTTACATTCGAAAAACAAAAATGTCACTTCTTTCTTTCATTTGAATTCTAGTCATTACGCAACAAAGAAGATGAGGTCTTTACTTTTCTCAAGTCGCTAAAATTCTCATTTGATGTATATGATAACAGAAACTTGGTATCGAGACGATGAAGAAGTTCTAACCCTCGAAGATCACAATACATTTTCCCAGCATCGAGTTAATAAGAAAGGAGGTGGTGTGATGTTAATGTTAAACAAATCTTTTAATGGCTGTGTTATTCCTCGTTTCTCCATGGTAGTCGACGACTATGAAATACTTTCTTATCGCTGTGGCTCAGATGTGTTTTCAGTGGTTTATCGTCCTCCCGGTGGAAATGTGTCTTCTTTTCTTTTGTTTCTTGACGATTTTTTGTCCTGGATAACTGACAATGGGCTGAACCTGATATTAGGTGGCGACATCAATATAGATTCTTTAACTTCATCTCATGAACAGCGTGAATTAAATATGGTTTTGGATTGTAACGGTTTTCGAAACGTCATCTTGGAGCCAACAAGAATGCATACAGGCTCATCTATCGATGTTTTCATCACCAATGTTCAGTGTACATTCACACAATCTGGTGTAATCTGTGCTCAACTGAGTGATCACTTACCAATTTTTCTCTTTGCTGATCGTGCAAACAAGCGTCAACGAAAGAAGCAAATAGTTCAAACATACCAAACGATAAACCCAGATACCTTAGAACTATTCAGAGCCAAACTTAAGGAAGTGTCCTGGAAGTGCGTGTACGAAATTAATGATCCAGATCTAGCGTATGATACTTTCATAAAGATAATTACAAGCATATATTTAGAGTGCTTTCCTGAAAGAACTTGCAAAAAGTCAAGGAAAGCTCGTAAACCGTGGATCAACAGAGACTGCCTCGAAATGATAACAAAAGAAAAACAAACTCTACAGCCGTTTCCTTTCTTCAAGAGCTCCCGATGACCTTAAAGCTTTTAAAAATTTCAGAAACCAGGTAACGTCACTTCTTCGCCAAGCAAAGAAAGATTACATGAATAAGCTATTCAACTCCAATACAGTAAGACGAAGCGATCTTGTTTGGAAGGAAATTAACAATATCTTAAACCCTCAAAAAGACCCCCAAACTTGTACATCGATCAAAATAGGCGACTGCGCGTTATCCGGAAGGCAGCTGGCCAATCGCTTCAACGATCACTTTATTTCAGTTGTGAGGAGTGCTCATGATCAACGCTCTGCAGAATATCTAAAATTTCGTACCACTGAAACTGCGTTTCTGTCGCCGACAGATAAGCATGAGATTCAAAGTCACTTCGCAACCCTCCGTAATAGCAGGTCTCGTGATATAGATGGCTTCCAGGTGCAACCCTTTAAATATGTCATTGATATTATCAGCCAAGTTTTAGAGTACATATTCAATATCTGCCTAGAAAACGGAGTATTCCCAAAGCGGATGCAAATGGCTAGGGTTTCTGTTATCTATAAAAGCGGTGAAAGAAACGACCTCTCTAACTATCGTCCAATATCGATACTTCCCGTCTTCTCAAAATGTCTAGAAAAGGTGATGTTTAAACGTATTGCTAGCTTTAGTAAAAAACACAACGTAATAACTACATGTCAGCATGGTTTCAGAGAAGGCAGGTCAACAGAGAGCGCCCTTCTTGTGCAGAAAGAATTAATACTGGAATCATTTGAAAAGAGGGAGCTTGTTCTGGGCATATTCGTTGATTTTTCAAAAGCGTTCGACCGGATCAACTATGAGACTTTAATAGCCAAGCTAGACATATACGGTTTTCGGGGCGTCTTTCTTCAGTTAATCCGATCTTACTTAACCTTCCGTTGTCAGCAGGTCAAGATTGACAATCAGCTTTCCGATATACAGGCTCTACGAGCTGGTGTTCCTCAAGGCAGCATATTGGGTCCACTGCTATTTAATCTTTACATAAATGATGTTACTAGTCTAGATAACAAATGCACATTTTTAATGTATGCTGATGACACCAGCCTATTTTTTAAATCAACTAATGTATATGATCTCTTTGGGCAGGCGAATCAGTGTTTGCTTTCCCTCCATGAATGGACAGCCTTTAACTCCTTGGAAATTAATACCAAAAAAACCAAAGCAATGCTTTTCCGTCCCAAAAATAGGATCATTGATTTCCTGGGATTATCGCTGTGGCTAGGTTCGGTAAAAATTGAGCTCGTCCCGGAATTTAAAAGCCTTGGAGTGTATTTTAATGAACATTTATCATGGAATAAACATGTAGATACTACGATTATCAAAATAGCTAAGGTAGTGGGTATTCTTTCCAGGCTTCGGTATTGCTTACCGCAATCTGTAAAAAAAATTATCTTTCAGTCCCTATTTTCTTCTGTTATAGGATACTGCTTTTTGGTTTGGGGGACCACCACCTTTTCGAATGTTAGCAAGCTTCATACATTACAAAAACGAGCCCTAAGAATCATCGTCAACGTTTCTCGAGACGCACCAACCGAAGCGATTTTTTGTAAATTGAATATAATTCCTATCCCGCAGCAATATGAACAAACTTTATTAAGGCGCTACAGGACTACAGCCATAAACACAGCTATCTTCTTCAAGGAACTCTACAGACTTGAACGCAAGTCTCACAATTACAGCACTCGTACAAAAAATCATTTCGTCATTCCAGAAACCCGAACAAATTACGGACGGCAGAGCATTAGTTACACCTTGCCTCTTCTTCTAAACACAATTCAATAGTTACAGTGTGCAGATAACGCTATTTTTATTACCTTACTGAAAGTGTGCATTTCTGTAAATATGTTTTCCACACTGCGTGTGTGTTTTTTCTTCCTTGCCGCAATCGTATGTCACCTTTTCTACAGTATTTAGTTAAACATTATATGAAAGTGCCATTTCGCCCTGTTGTTTCTGTTAAAATTATATTTCATTGCATAGTCAACTCATACGCCGAAGTTACCAAGTTTTTGTAAGGGGCGCAGCCCCTCGTCAAGCCGTTAATAGGCTTTTTGGCTGCGCCCCTAGCATCCTTGTGATGTTGAAATAAAGATGACTTGACTTGAATATGTTGCCACTCGTGTTGCATAGCTTCCCACAGTTTATCGGCGGTCGCCAAGTCCGAGGAGAGCCTTGAAAGCTTATCCTTCATACGTGCCCAAACATGCCCTATGATATTCATGTCCGCACGTTTCGCACACCACTCCAGGCTCCTTTCCCCTAGTTCGTCTAAAGGACGTGACAAGACATTTGCTGTGTGAACGGGAGACAAGTCATGCTGGACTAAATACAAATTTGGGTGTGGACCATTCTGTGCATAGGGGGTCATCTCGTGCTCCAGCAATGTGCGATATGCAGCACTCGTAAATCTCTCAGGGATTTTTACAATGGGACTTAGGCCGTCACACGAAATAGCCGCCCATACGTTTACTGACGTGCGCCCACTTGCGGCCACCTCCTTGATGTTCGGAGGACAGAAGCGTGTGGTCTCCATGCGCCATACTTTTTCCGCTGGTCCCAGCGAGTCGAGGAAGTAGATTCGTCGGAGAAGTTTACATATTTCCAGTCCTCCACTCCCCAGCTACGGTGATCGACAGCGAACTTCACGCCAGCAGTTTTGTTGGCAACTGTGAGAAGGCGCTTCTCAGCGGTGATGCGACTTCTGAGTGCGGCTTCCCTTAGCCTTCGCCGTACCGTGCTGTCGCTTATGTTCCAGGCCGACTGTACTGCGCACGTGCTTCGCACTCTGAAACGGCTTCTCGTTCACTTCAGCAACAATCTGTAGGTCTTGATCTATCGACGTGGCAATATTCTTCGTGGCCCCATCTGAACCGAAATAATTAACCTGTTTGAACCTACGGCGCTTCTTGACGCCAACCGATGCGTAGTGGCTAAGCCTAGCAGCCTTGAAAATCCAGAAGCATTCTGAAAATCTGGCGCATTTCATCGCTAAAGTTTTGTCCTGCGGACATCTTCAGACAAACCGAAAGCTTCGTGCGAGTTTTGTTTGCCGTGAACATGAGGCACAGTGTAGCGGCAACGACAAGTTCGTGGTGAAACGAGAGGCTGCTTCAGCAGGCGCAGCCTTGTTGTAGAAGCAGGCGGAAGCCAGACGCGGTCGCGCCCTGGTTGGTTCGCGCTGATAGCCCACGTTATCCGCTTCCAGCTAGTGGCTGACCTCCGGGCAATGGTAAAAGCCGGCGTCATGATCGTGGCTGACCGCGTGCTTCCGTTGGCGACTGATGGGTGAAAGGATGGACGACACTCGGGAAGGAAAAAGTTTTTCGCACGTAATTTGCAGCGCCCGTCCGAAGTCATAGCCTTTCATGGGCGTTGGCTGAGACCGCGCCCACAGTACTTATCCGTATTTCCGAATTAACAACGCTCGAATTAACGAGTACTTACTGGCGAGTTTCGGAGGCTGCGCGGAAATGAGGGTCGGCAGCCGCCACCGCGGCCGCCAATCCCTACTCCTCGGCGCCGCCGGCCGCCGCGCCGGCGACGGCGCCATTTAGGCTTTACTCACTGTTCCACGGTTTTATCTGCCTCCCTCTTCTGTCCTCGTTCAGGACGTGCGCAGCCTCTAACTATGCGGAGGTGCTTTTGTTTGGCCACGTGCAGTGTGCCAAGCTGCCCAGACGTGGCGGAGCATAGTTCGAATTATCCGCAGCGGAACCGACTCGCTTACGCATTAACGGCCTTTTTTATGCACAGATCTCAATGCAGCTTGGCTGGAACATGTAGTGTAGTTCGGATTATCCGAGAATTCAAATTATCGAGGTTCAAATTAACGTTCTTTCACTGTAAAGTTCTCTTTTTTGTGTGGAACGGCTCTCATGAGTCTGACAACAATGACAGTAATGTAATTAATTATTAAAAATTCACAGAATCTCAAATAGGCCGTATTCCAAAAAAAGGGGTCGATGGTCTCCCGTACGAGTGAATAAATGCGTGCAGCTATGAAACAAAAACGAGTGGCTTACCTGACACTGAAGCCACCTTTAGAGGGGAAAGCGATGGATGTATTTTCGGCATTCTTTGACAGCGTACCTCTGAGGCTCCTCTGGGCAAGCATTTTGTTGCCCCACAGGCACACTGCCAACTGCTTGCAGAATGTAGAGTCGCTGCCCAATGCCAGCAGGCGATTCCACGCAGCCACTGACACAACTCCCATGTCCAATATTGATTTAAGATGAACGCACAGCACAGATATGGTTGAGCTCACCTGACATGAAATGCCAACATAAACATACTTGCTAGTGATCTCACTTCTGATTGAGCATAAAAGCCACATAAAAATGCACAGAATAAGGGACCAGTCTTAGATTTGTTTTCTGGGAAGCACTTTCACATTTTAATTCCTGCTCAAAGTAACCAAGATACACTTCACTGCAGGTGTGAGAAAACAAATTTTTGGCTTGCATGTATTTTCTATCAAATGGTGCACACTAGTTGCTTCCAAAAGTATGATGCGTGTCGTATTCCTATGTGTATGGTAAACATTGGTTTGGTTTGGCGTTATGGGGTTTTACGTCTGAAAGCAACTCAGGCTATAAGGAACGTCGGAATGAAGAGCTTCAGAAATTTCTATCAGATGGGGTTCTGGGTATATTCCATACTTAGATTAGTACTGCAGAAAAACAACCCGGACAAGTTTCATGTGCCCCCACAGTCAAGACACACCTACTGTTACACTGCCTGCTCTTAATGGCGCCGGTTACTAACCGGGAAATACTAACACACATAGCCAGTACAGCGATATTAATTATCAAGCTAGCAAGGGCCAAAACTGAGTTCTCATGTCCAAGCGGGCTGCATTGTTGGAGACCTAGGCACCGTCAAAGCAAGATTCGTAGAATTATGGCAAGCTAGTCAACTTGGTATTTTTTTGGTAAGCGCAGTTCAAAAAAATTTATAGCACACAACCTGCTGTTTTACTTCTCTGCAGCTGTGTTCCATGCTGATCCATGGAAAGTGAGAGTAGCGCAAAACGGGACAAAGGGACAGAGAAAGACAGACACAACACAGGCGCTAACTTCCGACTGAAAGAAACCAGGGCGGCCAAGACGAACGTAATCCGTGAGGGGAAACAGGCGCATGCGCCCAGAAAGATAATGAAAAACAGGTGAATGAGGATCTACGGATGTGCACGATTCAGCGTTTCTTTAAGAAGGCCAGCTCTCTTTTGGACAGGGAGATAGACGGCTTGCTTACACATTTATCGTCCAAGGCAGCGATACGAGCTGCTTCAATAATCTCTCGCGTTAACTGATCCCGGTGTCTGGCAACGATCGAGCACTTGTCCAGAAATGGCACACAACCACACTCCTTGCAGTGTAAAGCCAGATTACTGCCAGTAAAAGTTCTCAAGTTATTTTTGTGTTCGCGAAGTCTCTCATTCAAGCACCGACCTGACTGACCAACATACCGCTTACCGCAAGAGAGAGGGATGTCATAAACAATGCCTTCAGTACATTTCACGAATTTCTTTCTGTGGTTAATGGTGCACTGCAGCTTTTGGGGACGTTTATCAGCGGGCAAAGTTTTTTTGGAAAGCGCACTTAGTTTTTCAGGGGCAGAAAAAACGACACGAACATTAGCTTTTGTCCCAATTTTCTTGAGATTGTGGGACAGGCAATGAATGTAAGGAATAACGGCAATTTTGTCTTTTTTTCTTTCTGAAGGCACGGACGGCAGTTGACCTTCCTGGCGCTTCTTCTTTACAATACAACGAAATACTCGAAAAGTTTTCTCCTGCATGCTTGTAAACTTAACTGCTTTACAGGCCTTGTGACTTGCCCAAAGCATGCTGCGAACAGTGGCAACATAGTAGGACTCCGTCATGTCTGAAGTTGCCACTGTGGTACAAAAGAATTACATGTGGCACAACGTAATTTATGTTTTTCACCGCGGAAGATTACAGAAATAGACACCAAATGACATTTAGTATGAAGAAACACATAGCAGCAAAACATTCCGTCTGCGTGCGGAATTCCATGAAATAATAAAATCAATAAAATCAAGAATAACACTTGGTAGAATCGCAGATGATGACAGGAAAAACGACTGCAAAGGGGTGACACAACTCTTCTTTGATCAAAAACCAGGTCTCTTTATCAAGGATAGCCAGAGAAAGCTCACTTACACGGGTGTCAAGGCCAAGTTCGTGCATGTGTGCTGCTTCTAAAATCTCCCGCTCTATTCTAGACTTTCCCCTTCCTACGATAATTGTTTGATGAAGCTTGGGGTGACAACCATTGCATTCCCTGCAATGCCTGGGGAGATTAGCCCCAATTTCACCCTTCAGAAAGCGGAAATGCTGCCGCAGTCTATCATTGATACATTGGCCAGTTTGCCCAACTTAAACTCTGCCAGACTGCAGTGGAAACTGGTACACCACCTCAGTGGTGCAAGCGGCGTTGCACGGACCGTCCGCCACACGCCTGCAAAGTTGAGACAACTTGCAGGGGGTGGAGAACACAAGACGGATTCCCTGCTTAGCAGCCACCTTCTTCAGGGTATGAGCCATTTTATGCTCATTGGGCATAACCTCTAGCTGGCCTTTGTCAAGGCGGGCCGCTTGCTTCCGCCGGTGCGTCTTGTGCCACAGCTTCCACATCAGCGATTCAGCCATTGCCTGGAGGAGGGGTGGGTGGAAGGGTGGAAAGCTGCCGGACAAGACGCGCGGATGGAAGCGAGTGGCCAGTGCAACTGCCCGTCACATGCTTTTGAGGATTTCTCGAAGCTTAAGTTCAGATTTGATGACAGCACACAACGCCATACACTCGTGTCGTAGTAGCCATTTGTGCGCGAAACGCGATCAGCAGTTTGCTCTACAGCCTGCAGCCGCCCAATAACTTCACGTAGTTTCTTCCGCCCCCAAGGAGCCAATATCTATCGTACATGTGCGAGCAACGAGACGCAGTAGCCCGCAAAGCAGCGTGCTTCCGTGATTCGTGGCCGCGATCCCTTACGACTACGACGAACCTTCCTGTCTAGACTTCTCTAGCGGCCAGCAAGCTGCTCGAGCATGGTAAACAGAAGAGGTCCAGTGTCCACGGCCATTAAGAACTCTCAAAAAACGTTTTTATTTAATCAATGACTAACCCAGTACGTGAACAAATAACTAGCGAAATACCACGCACCTCTCCAGTTTCATTCGTGGTCCCTACTGTGTCATCCAATTGTGCTGTAGGCCATACAGCTGCAAAAGAGGGAAAACAAGACAGGTGGATAAAGTAAAAACCAGCTTACAATACAAGGATAGTGTCTGGATTTCAACATGTAAAATTTCCGCCCAGTAGCATATGCGGATCATAACAATAATCAACCCAAATTTGCAGTTCTGCTTGCATAACAGTTTAGCACTACACTGCAGTGGGAGCACAGCTTGCCCACTGGATCAAACGTACAGATCACCCTATAAGATTAAAGTATCTCAAACTAAAGCAGAAACGATCTACCTGCAACTAGAAAGAGGCTCTGACGTTAGTATTTGGTTTCAGTTTGGGGGGTGTCTGTATGGAAACATGAAAGAAGGAGGGGGGTGTCCGTGGTGGGCCACTCGGACGGAGAGTCCAATTTATTTCCAGGGCAAAACAAATCCACCCATATTAAACATTTAGTTGCAAAAACAACGGAACATGAAGGACAGGCAAACGAAACAAACGCTGCGTAATGCACCGGGCCAGGTCAGACAAGCTGAGAAGGCGCCACAATGACGAGGAACAAAGCGTAGGTACTGCAACAAGAGGCGAACAGAGTTATCCTCTGCGTGGCCCTGCTGTGCCCGCTCGACGGATCAGTGCTCTCCGCATATTGTCGTTTAGCGCATTTAAATCCGAGGCTGTCATCTGGACAGCGTACGACATGTCCATGGTCAGGTGGCCACACTCCTCAGTCTCCTTTCCCACACGAAAATGACCTCTTTCCCCCTAAAGACGTCCTAATAACGATACAATGATATGACAGTGCCATTATGAATCGTCCCCATCGGTCAAGTGCTCGCTGTCCGCTGCGCCCGCTGCAGAGGTGCTGGTGGCGGCGTCTGCTGGCCGGACAGAGGACGATGCCGAACCGCTCGTGTATCGGGCGCCTGGCTTCGTCGGAGGCCGTCGGGTTGCTTTTAAATTGGTTTCGAATTTCACTTGCCATAAACGTATCAAACACATTTTGGCCTACTGGTATAGTGGGAGAAGTGTGAAGTATGCAACGCTTGTATAAAGCCTACGAGATGTGCATTAAGAGAAAATAAAAGGCTTACGAGAAAACGAAATTAGGAGTCCTTTCGACGGACTCGGCTGGGCTGATCGTGTCTCCGGGAGTTTCTGGCGAGATAAGTAACCTTCTTCCCGCACGACTTCGCATGACTGTACACTGAATAGATATTTCGCTTGGTGGCCACATCACATCGCTCAGCTTGTTTTTAAATGTGGACTGGTTCAGCTGTCGATGTACGACAGTACGATGTGTTTGCACATCCGCTCCAATGTCTCGGTGTCGTAATCCCAGGTGACTGCCACATCTAGAATTTACGTGCAATGGGGCAGCTCCAGAACAATATCGGGCTTGAGGGAAGTCCCCGCACGGTCTGTGATTACGTTTTCAGTTGACACCTGGGCACCGGGATGGATTTCTCGGAGCTTAGAGGCAATGGCGTGCAAGATGAAGTTGTGACGAGCAATCCTGGAGAGATGGACAGGAATTCATTTGCCAACAGTGTGGGCTGTAGTTTGCGGTCGGAACTTGTAGCGTCTGCACAACCTGGTTGATGGATCAGTTGATTATTTGTAAGCTAAGGATCTGGTTGGGTAAAGATTTGCCCTCAGTCTTGATGCTTTCATGTTGTCCCAGTCCTTTAGGAATTTTGAACCCGGCTTGAGCCACTTGTTTCCAAGTGGCTCTTTTTTAAATGAACCCAAGTCCTTATTAATGTAGCGGTCCTGCCAATCTTTTAGTGTAGACCGTCTAGAGGCCTTCAAGGCCTTGTTGATATCTGCAATATCTGAGACACCGTGTGGGACGTCGTGGTGTTGGTATAGATGGTCTGTCTCTCATCCCTTAGGCACTCTTCCACAGTGGTGTCTACCTGTTCTGGCCCTAACCGCTGCAACATGACAATCTTTCACCTGTACCTATGGTCCTTATCGGGTGAGGTGTAACACGCCCAATTCCTCCCTCCCTCGGTTATATGAAAGATGAAGGATGTTATTCAGATAAGACAATGGCAAGTACACTAGCTTTTGACCTCGATGCGGGTGTGGCGATCCAGATGCCCCGCAAGCTTTTGCAGCGAGAATGCTGGATGTTGCATATAACAATTTTGGAACCAGAACACTGGTGAGACCGTAAAGCTTTTGAAATGGTTTCAACCGTGAGGATTTCAAAACTGCCAATTCGTGATTAATGACGTCAATTGAAACCCAGGGTGGCTTGTTTACAAAACGTTCGACGCCCAGATAGCGGATAGGCTAATTACGAGCCTTAGTTTTGACCACCGCGCCCTCGAGCCGGAGCTCGGGGATTCGGTAGTAAGTCCACATCAGCCAGTGGGCATCGTAACGCCACCCAAAATATCGAGTCTTAGCTGGATTCAGCTTACGCCCCAGCTTAGGGAAGTACCCAACTGAAACATCCAAGTTTCTCCTTAGCTCGGCAAGGCTGCTGGCTACAAGAACGATTTCGTCAGCATAGGCTAATGCAGCCATGTTAGTATCTTTGATGTGGAGCCCCAGACAGGATCCCTTCAGCTCATGCAGCAGCGGATCAAGCGCCACATTGAATAGGAAGGGAGACAAAGGGTCCCCCTGCTTGGTCCCCCGCTGCATGAGCGCACAGATCCCGTCCGTGACCCCCGAGTGGGAAAATGTGGTCCTCTGCATTGAATACATGTCTTTTACAACCTCAAGGTATGTCAGGCACTCACCCCCTCCTTCAGGGCTGAAAATAGCGCATGGTGACTTACGCTGTCAAATGCTTGGCGGAGATGAAGTGAGGCGGCATAGAAGTCTTTTTTGTCTTGCTCCATTTCATAAGGCCCTGTGGCTGGAGCAAGTTGGATTGTGCAGTGCGGTCATCAGAAAACCCGCTCTGCAGAGGACGAAATCGACATGGAGTGAAACGACCCAATAATAGCCTAGAGAAAAGTCGAACCCAGATGGAGCTAAATGTTAGGGCCTCAAATCAGCCGCCGATGTTGGGATGTCACGTTTTGGAATGAAAACCGTTCTGGACATGCGGAGGTCCTCGGGAAGACAATGTACTGAAATACTGAAGGGAAGTTGTTCATGACCAAAGTGATGACGTCAATGGGGATTTTACCTAGCTGCGCCACCGTAAGGCCGTCTGGTCCGGGAGCAGTATTTTGGCGCATTTCCTGGTAGTAGGAAATCACATCACCAGAGGTAGAGTGGGGCCTCCGATGGCAGCACTCCAGGTTCTATCCCTACCCATGGGACCTCCGGAGATTCATTCTGGAAGAGGTGACCATATTGTTCGCGAAAGTCAGCTAAAGAGATTTTCCGGCCATCAACATGGTTCCTGCTGAGCTCGTCCAGTAAGATTTTTGAGCCCTTGTTAAATAGTTGTTCATGGTACTTGTAAATCCGGCGGTGGAAACATTTAGCCGACTCATTTGGACGCCGGACAACCGGCTCTACCTTCTTCTTCAGCGCGCTATAGGGCTTGAGGGTTATTTTAACACAATCATATAAGATGAAAAAATCGGAGGCAGCAAGAGGACCGGCGCAAAGATTGATGGCTAAACCTGTTTTGTGGATTTTGTATCGAGCCAAGCAGTCTATGACCTCAACAAGATCTAGGGAAGGAGGGTCAGCGGCGGATTCCTCATCGCCTCTCGGTAGCGAAGGAGAGGGAGGGATGACGGGGAGCAGAGAGGCTATGGAAGCCGGGCCGGCACAGAGTGCCAAACCCTTGAACGACGACGACGCTCCCTCTCGGCTTCAAGCCTATGTCTGTTTTTGTTTGCCTTCCTTAGGCCACAAATGGCGTCTGCTAACCTAATCTGGTGGAGAGCTGAAATAGTGATATTATGGAAACGTTCTCCAGGGGGCAAGTCTGGCTCCAGATCAATTATTATACCAACCTCCGCGTCGGTCCACCTAGTGTGCGAGGCAGCATGAAACCTGGATGGCACGATCCCCTCTCCATCAATGGGTTCCTTGATCGTTTTAGATACGGGCGCCGTAATAGCCACCCGCCCAGCAGACCAACTACTGCCGTCTGCCATCCCTACACAGGACAGGAGCCCCAGGTTGGGGCTGGTTTCAGAAGTGGCACTTTTCAAAGGCTGTTGGCGCATGGTAGCCTTAGGTACTGATGTGCAACAACACCCAACATACACACTTTTACATTAACTTCTGAGAACAGCTGTTTTGCAGTGTCTTGCAGGCCTGATGCAGCTTCTGCATAACCAAGAGCGGTAGGGCTGCCGCCCTGCTGCTTCAGACCTTGTGAACCTGCGGAAAACTACCGTATTTGCCACGAGGCAGTCGGGGTATTAGGCAAAAAGCGTTTTCGCTTGTTCTTCCTTTCTCGAAGAGCTTTACCACTTTTAGGGTGAAAATGTGTGGTTCGTTTAGATTGCGCCAATGTGCATAGAATGGTAAAGAACGGGGCGCAGGTATTCCGCAGGGCGTCCATAAACGGGGAGCGAGCTTTCCGCCTGGGTAATAGTAAGAAACTCTAACGGGTGTCCAGTCCTCTTATTGTTGCGGACAGCATTGGCTTTAACTCCGGCCACATCGAATAAGCACCTGCAATTGGTGGCAGTTAGGTCCTTTGTGCAGTGTAATTTTCCTCAGTTATACAGAAATAAAAAAATACTGCCACCGCTAATCTTTGCTGCTCAGTTCGTAATCATCCGCCGACAGTTTTACTGTGCGCTGTGTTGAGCTGCGTTTCTTTTTTGCATATGTAGCACAAAGCAGCTACATTGCACACAGCCGAACTGCGCTATGCTAGTAGGTACAATGCAAAGAACCGATATTATGTAACGCTCCCACTGGGCAGTGCTACTTCGGCCATAGCACTAGCAGAACCTCAGCTAGCGCAGTCGAGTGGCTCCACTCTCTGGCTCCAGCCACCTGCTGTGCCATTCCTGCTAATTCCCCGTCATTTTACACTGCGTTAGCAAACTCGTTGTCTTTAGTTGTGTCTTTGGCAACGCGATGGCTCGAGCGTGACGGTAGCAATTACACTGAGGCTCGCCTCGGGTGGAGCTCAGTAAAACAGCTCTCGCTGCCAAAGCAATGCCTGCTAGTGTTCTGTAGTAAGTAAAGTGGTAATAGTGGTTTTGGCTGCCACAAGAAAAATCAAGCACTGAATAGGTGTTGAGACATATTCCTAGAATAACAGGGCAACGGCTCCTGGACAAAAACACACTGAAACGAAGGGCTAATAACTGAATGTATGTACGTCGGCCTTCGGCATCTGTAAATAAAAGGGAGCCGGCAAAGAACGTCGGAAAGCGCCAGTTCTCCGCCCTGGTTCTGCGTCGCACGTATCGCCATGCCAGGGAAGGAACCGCCCAGCGAGGCTTTTTAGACAAGTCTGCCGCGCGCATCCGTCAGCAGCCCAGCGGATCTGATTCTTCGGGCGCAACACTATCTGCTCAGTCTGTGCGAATGTGGGCGTCGACGTTATCAGCGGCGAGGCGTGTGTTCGCTGTCGAGACAGGAACGGGCGCGCATTTTGTTAAGTCATATTCTCTATTTTAGTTAAGCGACTGTTTTTTCTCGCTGAGCTGGGGTCTCTTGTCGACAGGTGCTTGCTCGCGCAGTTAATTTTTTTTCAATTGCCGCTGTTCTGTTGGAGGGAAAACTTGAATGCGCAAAATCCTTACATGCACCACATACTCTATTCCAGTGGTCGCATGCGTGCTCCTTGTCCTCCTACTAGAATACTCTTCCACAGTTAATACTTCATTTGCGCTTTGTGCTCGTCGTCCGTTAAATATACTCAACATGTCTCCAGTTCAAGATTACGCACATAAGGCGGTGTAACATGGAAACTAAAAACCTTGTTGATCAGTTCGGGGTCGATTTATGCGCACGGTGTAACAACCAGATAAGGGTGCCATCGCTAGCAGTGTTGGACAAAGGTTTCGGGCGAGCACCTT
The DNA here is from genome assembly GCF_052857255.1 of Amblyomma americanum. Classification (NCBI taxonomy): domain Eukaryota; kingdom Metazoa; phylum Arthropoda; class Arachnida; order Ixodida; family Ixodidae; genus Amblyomma; species Amblyomma americanum. Next base: position 540,294,476 of record NC_135497.1, on the reverse strand, counting down.
TCGCCACGTGAGCATTGACGTGCCGGAGGCCCATTGTTTGGGAACCATTTGTTTCTTAGCGCATGGATGAGGTTTTGAGTGAACGCCTCCAAGCTGCAGCTGATTGTTTTCGATCTAACACTTCTGAATGTATGCGTTCTCTCCGGAATTACGCGGCCTCAATCCTGCCGTTCGAGATCGCACACCACAAATTTGCTGACCATCTCACCTGGTGCTTGCATTGGCGTAGCCAGTGAGGGTTCCAATCTGACCAATAGTGGACATGGCAAGGGTTACAGTTGCAATGCAGAAACACACCTGACCGTAACACTTTTGTAAGAAAGCAGGCATTCCGGGTCATCTGAATGAACGCGCAGTTTCGAAAATCAAAGCGTCGCTGGTAGTCACTAGCTGTAGGCTGCTTTGAAGACTGATGTGATAGGGATGCATCTTGAGCTTGCTGAGAAGGTATAAAACGACGGTCTGGAGTGACCTTCGGGCCTCTGAAATTTCACGAGTGGTGGCTTTGGGCTTGGCTCTCGCATAAGCGAGCTCAGTGGTCTCAAGATATTTGTCTATGGGCAACCTGCGACGAAGCTTGCTGTCCTAGCACTCAGCCTAGCTAGAGAAGCAAGCATTTTTTAGATGCACCTCCAGCGTTTTTCCAGGACGTTTGACTGCCTTATAGGCATCAGATTGCGCACTCACTCGGGTAAATCGCCAGCACATGGTCGAGGAATGTTCTCAGCCCGCCTGTCATCGTTACCACCACGCATCGGAGATTGCGGCAACTTGTAGGAGTGACTGAACATCCCCACGGCGTTGTACGTCGCGTTCAGCCGCGCCAGGTAAAGGCGGGAAGAGATACGGAGCCCACGGCTCCGATCGGCGGAGCAGCTGCGAGCCACACCGCGGCGCACGCGCCACCGCGGCGAGAGTATGCACTACGCGATGTTTACTGTGCGATGTCAGTACGGCGTCCCTCGTTGGCTGAGTCGCTTTGTGACGTTAAGCCCAATAAACCAATCCAAACCCCTTTTTAGCGCAGTAGTTGGGTTGACACCTCGTGCATGCAACCTGCCGCGGTGGCCTAGTGGCTATGGTACTCGGCTGCTGAAACGAAGGACGTGGCTTCGATTCCGGGAGCGGCGGTTCCTGCATTCCCGTTGAAGAACAAGGGGTGGTCGAATTTTCCGCATCCCTCCCGTAAGGCGTCTCTCATAGCATGAGATACTTTCGGACGTTAAACCCCATAAATCAAATTTTATGCTTACGCGCTTCCCGCTTTCATGTAATCCGTCGCACCCGCGTGCTCAAGGCTTGGGTCTCAGCGTGCATGCATCACGTTCTCAAATAATATACCAGGAACGTTCGCTGTCTTACAATGGTAACATGCAAAGAACCCACCGCATTAGTAGAATCAATAGTTGCATTAAAAGCCACATGTGGAAGAAAAGCCGGGTGTGTATTACGGAAATACAAGTGGTTAATTATTGCATTAGATGAAAAGCCGGTATTACATGTAAAACTTCAGTGGAGAGTAATATATTCACTGCGCGAAGAGAAATAGAAGTCTTCGTGACACAACGGTCCCTTACAGATCCAAGAAAAATGTAGGAAGAATAGTTCGAATGCGAAAATGCGTAAAACAACTACGGCGGTCGCTAGGGTACGGGCGAATAACACGAAAGCTTTTTTTTAAGTGATGTTCATTGCCTCAGGGCATGAACCTCCATGTTGTAGAGGAGGAGGAAACACATTTTATTCAGAGCATAAAAACTGGGTGGGTTCAGTACGAGAACCCTTTGGTCGCCATCAAAATCCGGCCCCTCTCAACCAGCGATTTATGGTCGAGGGGGCTGTGGCCATGAAGGGTTGCCTCCCAGCGCTCATAAGTCGGATCGGGATTGCTGTCCAAGTCTCGGTTTTCTTGACATTCCCAAACCGCGTGAAAGTGTGCCAACTCCACAGAAGGGGCAGGACGAATAATAGGTGTCTGGGTACAATTTACTCAATAGGTAAGGATTGGGCAGAGTACTAGTTTGTAGTCGCCAGATTATGTGCTCTTCATATTTACTTTTGGTTTCTAAGGAAGAGGATATTTTTCTTCTTGTGATCTTATAGTACTCCGTAATTTCTGCGTAGCTTAGAAAGGGTGAGGGGTTGTCAACTGTGTCAGAGCGAGGCTGCGTGCCAGATTCACGGAGGAGGAGAGCTCAAGCAGCTGTGTTGGCCGCCTCATTGACCGTCGTTGAGAGGTGCCCTGGCGTCCAGAAGATCTGAATGTTGGAAGGATTTGACATTTCCAAAATTTCCCAACACGGAGGGCCAATGCGGCGGCCTCTGAGGTAATTGCTTACCGCTGCTTGTGAGTCGGACATAACCGTTGCCTCGCTGTTAATTGATATCGCTGGTGCGATAGCTGCTTCTTCAGCCGATGTGGTATCCACCGATTGGATAAGGCTGCTTGCAATGATATCCCCCCCAAGGTGAAACTGCTGCAATTGCCGCGACTCCGTTAACGGGTCCAGCCGCATCGACGTTGATCGTGTCTTTGGTTTCATCCCAGCGCTTAGAGAGGTGTCTAGCTCTGGCTAGTCTCCGTCCTCTGTTGTATTCCTCATCCATGCGTTTTGGTATGGGGTGAGTCGTGATGTGTGATCTCATCTGCATGGGCATGTCGATCTTGTCAGCGACTTCCCGGGGTGGACTGATTCTCAGCTTCTGTAATATTTTTCTGCCAGGCTTAAATGTTGAGAGCCTGGCAATTTGATTTACACGGTGGGCCTCTATTAGTTCGTCGATGGTGTTATGGATCCCCAGATGTAGTAAGCGCTTAGTGGATGTGCATAAAGGGAGTCCCAGCGCTGTCTTAACTGCCTTTCGGATAATAACATCTAGTTGGTCTTTCTCCTTTTTGCTAAGCCGTAAGTACGGGGTGGCGTATGTTAGTTTAGAGAGAATGAAAGCCTGAACTAATCTTAGGGCATCCTTTTCTCTTAGCCCATTTCTTTTCTTGATTACCCGGCGTTGCATTCTAGAGACTTGCTCGGAATAGACTTGGACCTGTCTGATTGTAGTGGTTTTAGTGTTGCCGCTGGGTATGATGGCTCCCAGGATCTTGATCTCTTTCTTGATCGGAATGCTCATACCTTGGACCGTAATGGCGACAGAGGGAGTGGACGGCAAAAGCCCCGTATTTTGCTTCTTGCCACGGTCGATCAGGAGTAACTCTGATTTCTCGGAAGAGCATGTTAACCCATGTCTCGCCGCATGCTGGCACACGACATTCGCTGCTTCCTGACGCCGGTCTTGAATTTCCCCTTAATTACCGCAGCAACACAAGATCGTAATGTCGTCGGCGTATATAGCGTGCTCAATGCCTTGGATGCGATCTAGCTTTTCTGGTAGCCCACGCATGGCCAGGTTGAAGAGAAGCGGAGACAAGACCGCTCCCAGCGGGGTGCCCTTGGGGCCTAGATTGAACAGTGAGGAGGTCCGATCACCAATACTTATTGACGCTTTTGTATTGGAGACAAAGGCCCTACGTAATAATATGTGCGGTCACTACAGTTGATGATCTTAAGCTCATGCAGTATTTCCTGGTGGTTAACATTGTCATATGCCCCTTTTAAATCGAGCGCAAGGTTTGCCTTGACCTGACATCTGCCGGGGTTGTCCAGAATATCCTCTCTGATCCAGAGGAGAATATCCTGTGTAGACAGCTTTTCTCTAAACCCGTACAGCATGTCAGGGAGGATAATCGTCTTCCTCAGGAGTCGCTTCAGTCGGGCGTTCACGACCCTCTCGAAGAGTTTACCCAGACACGACGTCAGGGAGATCGGTCGTAAATTATCAATATCGCATGGCTTTTTGGGGTTGGGAATAAATCGCACTGAAGCCAATTTCCAGGAGTCGGGGAAATTCCAGCACTGAAATTCCAGCTTGTTCCAGCACTGCGTGTTGAAGTATTTCACTAATTTTCATAACGAGATATCATCCATAATAAAGAGCATTTTGGTGTTTATCTGGTCCGGTCCCTGAGCGGTGTTCTTACACATGACATCAAGCTCCGTCCTCAGTTCCTCAACCATTACGTCTTGGTCCATCTCTTCATTGGGTGCACCGGTGTACGCAGGCATAGGATGCGAGGATCCCAGATCGAGGAATTTCCGTGCAAGTTCTGCATTGAGGCCTTCGTTGTCCCCTTTATAGCTGTGCAAGGCGTTACAGAGCGTGTATGTTTGCTATTTCCGGTTTGAGTTCGGCTCGATAAGGGATCTGATGAGTCCCCATGCTTTAGCCGTGCCCTTTCTGCTTTCAGGTCGTTAAACTCCTTAGATATCGCGTTTTCGGGGAGGGATGGAGGCAACCCAGCATAGCCCACCTTTATGATGCGTCTTGAGTCTTCTTGCTTCTCCGAATACGGTCCGCGTTCTCGGGTGCGTGGCGTCTCCTGTGCCGGTAGATCCGCCTTAGGTGCAAAGGAGACCGACCTGGTGGTCCCCTGCTCTTTATGATGTCTTGACTCTTCCGTTCCGGATCGGCCTGACGAGTTGCGACGTTGAATAGACTTAGATCTTGACCTGGACCTGGACGTAGAATTGGAGGCCGCTCTTCTGGATTCCTTCTTCTCGAACTGCTCTTGTCGGCTGGTGCGTACAGCTGCCACGTAGCTCTTGCTGGTGCCACTTGTTGTCGGTTTCTCTTCCTGATCACCGAAATGTTGATGTTTCCTAGGCTTATTGATGGGATCTAAAAACTTTGCTTTGCATTCCCTTATGCCGCACAAGTAGGGGTGCAATCGTGAGCTACCCCGGAATTCAGCTTGCCGCACGAGTCTCATTTCGATTCAGCTGGGCTGGGGCAGATGTCCGGTCTATGTCCTTCCCTGCCGCACAGTACGCAAAATGGTCAAGTTTTCCTATAAGAAAACATTTGTGCTCGATCCAGTCGTATGTAACAAAGAGAAGAGACTTTGTATCCACTGAACAGTATCACCGCCGAGTTGGATCTGCCGAGCCTTCGGGCGCCTAATATTTCGTGGGTTTCCGAGGAAAAGCCTTTCTCTAGGTCTCTGTCTGATGCGTTGGGGTCAATCCCGTGCACCTCCCCTTTGCATGAGTCTTGCGGTGTTCTCAAGTAGGCATTGAGGTGATACTTTTTCCCACCTAGGTTGATGTGATCGATCTTCGCAAGTACTGTGGTGTCGTCGACATGGGAAGTTGCCGCGATGATGATGTTTTGCTCTTCAATAACTCTGATGTAAGGTTTGGCGCGTAGCGTCTTGCCACGTAACGCGTTTTCGAACGCGAGGTTAAGTGGGTGTACACTCCCACCCCACATTTTTAGGTCCAAACGGTCTTTCGGCTTGATAATCACTTTAAATTCATACTTGTCGAGGTCAGGCAGTCTCGAAGGCCTTTTGCGGCTCGTGGGATCCGCTGCTGGTGACTTCGGGTCGTCATCGTATGCCTTCGGAGCCCAGTGCCCTTGTGCACGCTGTCCTGCCCTGAAGTATATCGTCTTCCATCCAGGTTCTGGCTGTGAATTATCAAAGTTCGCCTCGCCTTATTTGCTCCTGCTCGGAACGCTTCCGAATACTCCAGACTCGGGGTCGTAGCCATAGGTGTGCTCCACATCCATCGTTGAAACCGTAGCGGAGTAGCTGCTCGCTGGTGAGGCCGAACGCGGCAACGAACGCCGGGCCGGGTGCCGAAGTGCTTGCGAGGCTTAGCGATCCCACGTTTTGGCTTGGGCTTTAAAGTTCCGCATAATGCCACGAAAGTCCCGTCTTGGGATCAAAGCGTATCCTAGAGTAGTTCTCGACATTATACGTCTGATCTGAACAAAAATATGGATCTGCGGATCTGCGCACTTCCTGTTGGCGAGGCGGACTTCCTGTTGGCGAGGCGGACTTCCTGTTGGCGAGGCGGACTTCCTGTTGGCGAGGCGGACTTCCTGTTGGCGAGGCGGACTTCCTGTTGGCGGGGCGGACTTCCTGTTGGCGGGGCGGACTTCCTGTTGGCGGGGCGGACTTCCTGTTGGCGGGGCGGACTTCCTGTTGGCGGGGCGGACTTCCTGTTGGCGGGGCGGACTTCCTGTTGGCGGGGCGGACTTCCTGTTGGCGGGGCGGACTTCCTGTTGGCGGGGCGGACTTCCTGTTGGCGGGGCGGACTTCCTGTTGGCGGGGCGGACTTCCTGTTGGCGGGGCGGACTTCCTGTTGGCGGGGCGGACTTCCTGTTGGCGGGGCGGACTTCCTGTTGGCGGGGCGGACTTCCTGTTGGCGGGGCGGACTTCCTGTTGGCGGGGCGGACTTCCTGTTGGCGGGGCGGACTTCCTGTTGGCGGGGCGGACTTCCTGTTGGCGGGGCGGACTTCCTGTTGGCGGGGCGGACTTCCTGTTGGCGGGGCGGACTTCCTGTTGGCGGGGCGGACTTCCTGTTGGCGGGGCGGACTTCCTGTTGGCGGGGCGGACTTCCTGTTGGCGGGGCGGACTTCCTGTTGGCGGGGCGGACTTCCTGTTGGCGGGGCGGACTTCCTGTTGGCGGGGCGGACTTCCTGTTGGCGGGGCGGACTTCCTGTTGGCGGGGCGGACTTCCTGTTGGCGGGGCGGACTTCCTGTTGGCGGGGCGGACTTCCTGTTGGCGGGGCGGACTTCCTGTTGGCGGGGCGGACTTCCTGTTGGCGGGGCGGACTTCCTGTTGGCGGGGCGGACTTCCTGTTGGCGGGGCGGACTTCCTGTTGGCGGGGCGGACTTCCTGTTGGCGGGGCGGACTTCCTGTTGGCGGGGCGGACTTCCTGTTGGCGGGGCGGACTTCCTGTTGGCGGGGCGGACTTCCTGTTGGCGGGGCGGACTTCCTGTTGGCGGGGCGGACTTCCTGTTGGCGGGGCGGACTTCCTGTTGGCGGGGCGGACTTCCTGTTGGCGGGGCGGACTTCCTGTTGGCGGGGCGGACTTCCTGTTGGCGGGGCGGACTTCCTGTTGGCGGGGCGGACTTCCTGTTGGCGGGGCGGACTTCCTGTTGGCGTGGCGGACTTCCTGTTGGCGTGGCGGACTTCCTGTTGGCGGGGCGGACTTCCTGTTGGCGGGGCAGACTTCCTGTTGGCGGGGCAGACTTCCTGTTGGCGGGGCAGACTTCCTGTTGGCGGGGCAGACTTCCTGTTGGCGGGGCAGACTTCCTGTTGGCGGGGCAGACTTCCTGTTGGCGGGGCAGACTTCCTGTTGGCGGGGCAGACTTCCTGTTGGCGGGGCAGACTTCCTGTTGGCGGGGCAGACTTCCTGTTGGCGGGGCAGACTTCCTGTTGGCGGGGCAGACTTCCTGTTGGCGGGGCAGACTTCCTGTTGGCGGGGCAGACTTCCTGTTGGCGGGGCAGACTTCCTGTTGGCGGGGCAGACTTCCTGTTGGCGGGGCAGACTTCCTGTTGGCGGGGCAGACTTCCTGTTGGCGGGGCAGACTTCCTGTTGGCGGGGCAGACTTCCTGTTGGCGGGGCAGACTTCCTGTTGGCGGGGCAGACTTCCTGTTGGCGGGGCAGACTTCCTGTTGGCGGGGCAGACTTCCTGTTGGCGGGGCAGACTTCCTGTTGGCGGGGCAGACTTCCTGTTGGCGGGGCAGACTTCCTGTTGGCGGGGCAGACTTCCTGTTGGCGGGGCAGACTTCCTGTTGGCGGGGCAGACTTCCTGTTGGCGGGGCAGACTTCCTGTTGGCGGGGCAGACTTCCTGTTGGCGGGGCAGACTTTCTGTTGTCGGGGCAGACTTTCTGTTGTCGGGGCAGACTTTCTGTTGTCGGGGCAGACTTTCTGTTGTCGGGGCAGACTTTCTGTTGTCGGGGCAGACTTTCTGTTGTCGGGGCAGACTTTCTGTTGTCGGGGCAGACTTTCTGTTGTCGGGGCAGACTTTCTGTTGTCGGGGCAGACTTTCTGTTGTCGGGGCAGACTTTCTGTTGTCGGGGCAGACTTTCTGTTGTCGGGGCAGACTTTCTGTTGTCGGGGCAGACTTTCTGTTGTCGGGGCAGACTTTCTGTTGTCGGGGCAGACTTTCTGTTGTCGGGGCAGACTTTCTGTTGTCGGGGCAGACTTTCTGTTGTCGGGGCAGACTTTCTGTTGTCGGGGCAGACTTCCTGTTGTCGGGGCAGACTTCCTGTTGTCGGGGCAGACTTCCTGTTGTCGGGGCAGACTTCCTGTTGTCGGGGCAGACTTCCTGTTGTCGGGGCAGACTTCCTGTTGTCGGGGCAGACTTCCTGTTGTCGGGGCAGACTTCCTGTTGTCGGGGCAGACTTCCTGTTGTCGGGGCAGACTTCCTGTTGTCGGGGCAGACTTCCTGTTGTCGGGGCAGACTTCCTGTTGTCGGGGCAGACTTCCTGTTGTCGGGGCAGGCTTCCTGTTGTCGGGGCAGACTTCCTGTTGTCGGGGCAGACTTCCTGTTGTCGGGGCAGACTTCCTGTTGTCGGGGCAGACTTCCTGTTGTCGGGGCAGACTTCCTGTTGTCGGGGCAGACTTCCTGTTGTCGGGGCAGACTTCCTGTTGTCGGGGCAGACTTCCTGTTGTCGGGGCAGACTTCCTGTTGTCGGGGCAGACTTCCTGTTGTCGGGGCAGACTTCCTGTTGGCGGGGCAGACTTCCTGTTGGCGGGGCAGACTTCCTGTTGGCGGGGCAGACTTCCTGTTGGCGGGGCAGACTTCCTGTTGGCGGGGCAGACTTCCTGTTGGCGGGGCAGACTTCCTGTTGGCGGGGCAGACTTCCTGTTGGCGGGGCAGACTTCCTGTTGGCGGGGCAGACTTCCTGTTGGCGGGGCAGACTTCCTGTTGGCGGGGCAGACTTCCTGTTGGCGGGGCAGACTTCCTGTTGGCGGGGCAGACTTCCTGTTGGCGGGGCAGACTTCCTGTTGGCGGGGCAGACTTCCTGTTGGCGGGGCAGACTTCCTGTTGGCGGGGCAGACTTCCTGTTGGCGGGGCAGACTTCCTGTTGGCGGGGCAGACTTCCTGTTGGCGGGGCAGACTTCCTGTTGGCGGGGCAGACTTCCTGTTGGCGGGGCAGACTTCCTGTTGGCGGGGCAGACTTCCTGTTGGCGGGGCAGACTTCCTGTTGGCGGGGCAGACTTCCTGTTGGCGGGGCAGACTTCCTGTTGGCGGGGCAGACTTCCTGTTGGCGGGGCAGACTTCCTGTTGGCGGGGCAGACTTCCTGTTGGCGGGGCAGACTTCCTGTTGGCGGGGCAGACTTCCTGTTGGCGGGGCAGACTTCCTGTTGGCGGGGCAGACTTCCTGTTGGCGGGGCAGACTTCCTGTTGGCGGGGCAGACTTCCTGTTGGCGGGGAGACTTCCTGTTGGCGGGGAGACTTCCTGTTGGCGGGGCAGACTTCCTGTTGGCGGGGCAGACTTCCTGTTGGCGGGGCAGACTTCCTGTTGGCGGGGCAGACTTCCTGTTGGCGGGGCGGACTTCCTGTTGGCGGGGCGGACTTCCTGTTGGCGGGGCGGACTTCCTGTTGGCGGGGCGGACTTCCTGTTGGCGGGGCGGACTTCCTGTTGGCGGGGCGGACTTCCTGTTGGCGGGGCGGACTTCCTGTTGGCGGGGCGGACTTCCTGTTGGCGGGGCGGACTTCCTGTTGGCGGGGCGGACTTCCTGTTGGCGGGGCGGACTTTCCGTTGGCGGGGCGGACTTTCCGTTGGCGGGGCGGACTTCCCCTTGGCGGGGCGGACTTCCCCTTGGCGGGGCGGACTTCCCCTTGGCGGGGCGGACTTCCCCTTGGCGGGGCGGACTTCCCCTTGGCGGGGCGGACTTCCCCTTGGCGGGGCGGACTTCCCCTTGGCGGGGCGGACTTCCCCTTGGCGGGGCGGACTTCCCCTTGGCGGGGCGGACTTCCCCTTGGCGGGGCGGACTTCCCCTTGGCGGGGCGGACTTCCCCTTGGCGGGGCGGACTTCCCCTTGGCGGGGCGGACTTCCCCTTGGCCGAGCAGCTGACGACGCCCCGTTGGCCGAGGAGCTGACGACGTCCCGTTGGCGGAGGGGCTGACGAGTTCCCGTTGGCGGAGGGGCTGACGAGTTCCCGTTGGCGGAGGGGCTGACGAGTTCCCGTTGGCGGAGGGGCTGACGAGTTCCCGTTGGCGGAGGGGCTGACGACTTCCCGTTGGCGGAGGGGGGGCGGCGGCTGACGACTTCCCGTAGGCGGAGGGGCGGCGGCGGCTGACGACTTCCCGTTGGCGGAGGGGCGGCGGCGGCTGACGACTTCCCGTTGGCGGAGGGGCGGCGGCGGCTGACGACTTCCCGTTGGCGGAGGGGCGGCGGCGGCTGACGACTTCCCGTTGGCGGAGGGGCGGCGGCGGCTGACGACTTCCCGTTGGCGGAGGGGCGGCGGCGGCTGACGACTTCCCGTTGGCGGAGGGGCGGCGGCGGCTGACGACTTCCCGTTGGCGGAGGGGCGGCGGCGGCTGACGACTTCCCGTTGGCGGAGGGGCGGCGGCGGCTGACGACTTCCCGTTGGCGGAGGGGCGGCGGCCGCTGACGACTTCCCGTTGGCGGAGGGGCGGCGGCCGCTGACGACTTCCCGTTGGCGGAGGGGCGGCGGCCGCTGACGACTTCCCGTTGGCGGAGGGGCGGCGGCCGCTGACGACTTCCCGTTGGCGGAGGGGCGGCGGCGGCTGACGACTTCCCGTTGGCGGAGGGGCGGCGGCGGCTGACGACTTCCCGTTGGCGGAGGGGCGGCGGCGGCTGACGACTTCCCGTTGGCGGAGGGGCGGCGGCGGCTGACGACTTCCCGTTGGCGGAGGGGCGGCGGCGGCTGACGACTTCCCGTTGGCGGAGGGGCGGCGGCGGCTGACGACTTCCCGTTGGCGGAGGGGCGGCGGCGGCTGACGGCTTCCCGTTGGCGGAGGGGCGGCGGCTGACGGCTTCCCGTTGGCGGAGGGGCGGCGGCTGACGGCTTCCCGTTGGCGGAGGGGCGGCGGCTGACGGCTTCCCGTTGGCGGAGGCGCGGCGGCTGACGGCTTCCCGTTGGCGGAGGCGCGGCGGTTGACGGCTTCCCGTTGGCGGAGGGGCGGCGGTTGACGGCTTCTCGTTGGCGGAGGCGCGGCGGTTGACGACTTCCCTTTGGCGGAGGGGCGGCGGCTGACGACTTCCCTTTGGCGGAGGGGCGGCGGCTGACGACTTCCCGTTGGGGGAGGGGCGGCGGCTGACGACTTCCCGTTGGGGGAGGGGCGGCGGCTGACGACTTCCCGTTGGCGGAGGGGCGGCGGCTGACGACTTCCCGTTGGCGGATGGGCGGCGGCTGGCGACTTCCCGTTGGCGGAGGGGCGGCGGCTGACGACTTCCCTTTGGCGGAGGGGCGGCGGCTGACGACTTCCCGTTGGCGGAGGGGCGGCGGCTGACGACTTCCCGTTGGCGGAGGGGCGGCGGCTGACGACTTCCCGTTGGCGGAGGGGCGGCGGCTGACGACTTCCCGTTGGCGGAGGGGCGGCGGCTGACGACTTCCCGTTGGCGGAGGGGCGGCGGCTGACGACTTCCCGTTGGCGGAGGGGCGGCGGCTGACGACTTCCCGTTGGCGGAGGGGCGGCGGCTGACGGCTTCTCGTTGGCGGAGGCGCGGCGGCTCACGACTTCCCGTTGGGGGAGGGGCGGCGGCTGACGACTTCCCGTTGGCGGAGGGGCGGCGGCTGACGACTTCCCGTTGGCGGAGGGGCGGCGGCTGACGACTTCCCGTTGGCGGATGGGCGGCGGCTGACGACTTCCCGTTGGCGGAGGGGCGGCGGCTGACGACTTCCCGTTGGCGGAGGGGCGGCGGCTGACGACTTCCCGTTGGCGGAGGGGCGGCGGCTGACGACTTCCCGTTGGCGGAGGGGCGGCGGCTGACGACTTCTCGTTGGCGGAGGGGCGGCGGCTGACGACTTCCCGTTGGCGGAGGGGCGGCGGCTGACGACTTCCCGTTGGCGGAGGGGCGGCGGCAGGCGACTTCCCGTTGGCGGAGGGGCGGCGGCAGGCGACTTCCCGTTGGCGGAGGGGCGGCGGCTGACGACTTCACGTTGGCGGAGGGGCGGCGGCTGACGACTTCACGTTGGCGGAGGGGCGGCGGCTGACGACTTCACGTTGGCGGAGGGGCGGCGGCTGACGACTTCACGTTGGCGGAGGGGCGGCGGCTGACGACTTCCCGTTGGCGGAGGTGCGGCGGCTGACGACTTCCCGTTGGCGGAGGTGCGGCGGCTGACGACTTCCCGTTGGCGGAGGTGCGGCGGCTGACGACTTCCCGTTGGCGGAGGTGCGGCGGCTGACGACTTCCCGTTGGCGGAGGTGCGGCGGCTGACGAGTTCCCGTTGGCGGAGGTGCGGCGGCTGACGAGTTCCCGTTGGCGGAGGGGCGGCGGCTGACGAGTTCCCGTTGGCGGAGGGGCGGCGGCTGACGAGTTCCCGTTGGCGGAGGGGCGGCGGCTGACGAGTTCCCGTTGGCGGAGGGGCGGCGGCTGACGAGTTCCCGTTGGCGGAGGGGCGGCGGCTGACGAGTTCCCGTTGGCGGAGGGGCGGCGGCTGACGAGTTCCCGTTGGCGGAGGGGCGGCGGCTGACGAGTTCCCGTTGGCGGAGGGGCGGCGGCTGACGACTTCCCGTTGGCGGAGGGGCGGCGGCTGACGACTTCCCGTTGCGGAGGGGCGGCGGCTGACGACTTCCCGTTGCGGAGGGGCGGCGGCTGACGACTTCCCGTTGGCGGAGGGGCGGCGGCGGCCGCTGACGACTTCCCGTTGGCGGAGGGGCGGCGGCGGCTGACGACTTCCCGTTGGCGGAGGGGCGGCGGCGGCTGACGACTTCCCGTTGGCGGAGGGGCGGCGGCGGCTGACGACTTCCCGTTGGCGGAGGGGCGGCGGCGGCTGACGACTTCCCGTTGGCGGAGGGGCGGCGGCGGCTGACGACTTCCCGTTGGCGGAGGGGCGGCGGCGGCTGACGACTTCCCGTTGGCGGAGGGGCGGCGGCGGCTGACGACTTCCCGTTGGCGGAGGGGCGGCGGCGGCTGACGACTTCCCGTTGGCGGAGGGGCGGCGGCGGCTGACGACTTCCCGTTGGCGGAGGGGCGGCGGCGGCTGACGACTTCCCGTTGGCGGAGGGGCGGCGGCGGCTGACGACTTCCCGTTGGCGGAGGGGCGGCGGCGGCTGACGACTTCCCGTTGGCGGCGGGGCGGCGGCGGCTGACGACTTCCCGTTGGCGGCGGGGCTGCGGCGGCTGACGACTTCCCGTTGGCGGCGGGGCTGCGGCGGCTGACGACTTCCCGTTGGCGGAGGGGCGGCGGCGGCTGACGACTTCCCGTTGGCGGAGGGGCGGCGGCGGCTGACGACTTCCCGTTGGCGGAGGGGCGGCGGCGGCTGACGACTTCCCGTTGGCGGAGGGGCGGCGGCGGCTGACGACTTCCCGTTGGCGGAGGGGCGGCGGCGGCTGACGACTTCCCGTTGGCGGAGGGGCGGCGGCGGCTGACGACTTCCCGTTGGCGGAGGGGCGGCGGCGGCTGACGACTTCCCGTTGGCGGAGGGGCGGCGGCGGCTGACGACTTCCCGTTGGCGGAGGGGCGGCGGCGGCTGACGACTTCCCGTTGGCGGAGGGGCGGCGGCGGCTGACGACTTCCCGTTGGCGGAGGGGCGGCGGCGGCTGACGACTTCCCGTTGGCGGAGGGGCGGCGGCGGCTGACGACTTCCCGTTGGCGGAGGGGCGGCGGCGGCTGACGACTTCCCGTTGGCGGAGGGGCGGCGGCGGCTGACGACTTCCCGTTGGCGGAGGGGCGGCGGCGGCTGACGACTTCCCGTAGGCGGAGGGGGGGCGGCGGCTGACGACTTCCCGTAGGCGGAGGGGGGGCGGCGGCTGACGACTTCCCGTAGGCGGAGGGGCGGCGGCGGCTGACGACTTCCACTTGGCGGAGGGGCGGCGGCGGCTGACGACTTCCCGTTGGCGGAGGGGCGGCGGCTGACGACTTCCCGTTGGCGGAGGGGCGGCGGCTGACGACTTCCCGTTGGCGGAGGGGCGGCGGCTGACGACTTCCCGTTGGCGGAGGGGCGGCGGCTGACGACTTCCCGTTGGCGGAGGGGCGGCGGCTGACGACTTCCCGTTGGCGGAGGGGCGGCGGCTGACGACTTCCCGTTGGCGGATGGGCGGCGGCGGCTGACTACTTCCCGTTGGCAGATGGGCGGCGGCGGCTGACTACTTCCCGTTGGCAGATGGGCGGCGGCGGCTGACGACTTCCCGTTGGCGGAGGGGCGGCGGCGGCTGACGACTTCCCGTTGGCGGAGGGGCGTCGGCGGCTGACGACTTCCCGTAGGCGGAGGGGCGTCGGCGGCTGACGACTTCCCGTAGGCGGAGGGGCGTCGGCGGCTGACGACTTCCCGTAGGCGGAGGGGCGTCGGCGGCTGACGACTTCCCGTTGGCGGAGGGGCGTCGGCGGCTGACGACTTCCCGTTGGCGGAGGGGGGGCGGCGGCTGACGACTTCCCGTTGGCGGAGGGGCGGCGGCTGACGACTTCCCGTTGGCGGAGGGGCGGCGGCTGACGACTTCCCGTTGGCGGAGGGGCGGCGGCTGACGACTTCCCGTTGGCGGAGGGGCGGCGGCTGACGACTTCTCGTTGGCGGAGGGGCGGCGGCTGACGACTTCCCGTTGGCGGAGGGGCGGCGGCTGACGACTTCCCGTTGGCGGAGGGGCGGCGGCTGACGACTACCCGTTGGCGGAGGGGCGGCGGCTGACGACTACCCGTTGGCGGAGGGGCGGCGGCTGACGACTTCCCGTTGGCGGAGGGGCGGCGGCTGACGACTTCCCGTTGGCGGAGGGGCGGCGGCGGCTGACGACTTCCCCTTGGCGGAGGGGCGGCGGCGGCTGACGACTTCCCCTTGGCGGAGGGGCGGCGGCGGCTGACGACTTCCCGTTGGCGGAGGGGCGTCGGCGGCTGACGACTTCCCGTTGGCGGAGGGGCGTCGGCGGCTGACGACTTCCCGTAGGCGGAGGGGCGTCGGCGGCTGAAGACTTCCCGTAGGCGGAGGGGCGTCGGCGGCTGAAGACTTCCCGTAGGCGGAGGGGCGGCGGCGGCTGACGACTTCCCGTTGGCGGAGGGGCGGCGGCGGCTGACGACTTCCCGTTGGCGGAGGGGCGGCGGTTGACGACTTCTCGTTGGCAGATGGGCGGCGGCGGCTGACTACTTCTCGTTGGCAGATGGGCGGCGGCGGCTGACTACTTCTCGTTGGCAGATGGGCGGCGGCGGCTGACTACTTCTCGTTGGCAGATGGGCGGCGGCGGCTGACTACTTCTCGTTGGCAGATGGGCGGCGGCGGCTGACGACTTCTCGTTGGCGGAGGGGCGGCGGCGGCTGACGACTTCCCCTTGGCGGAGGGGCGGCGGCAGACGACTTCCCGTTGGCGGAGGGGCGGCGGCAGACGACTTCCCGTTGGCGGAGGGGCGGCGGCTGACGGCTTCCCGTTGGCGGAGGCGCGGCGGCTCACGACTTCTCGTTGGCGGAGGGGCGGCGGCTGACGACTTCACGTTGGCGGAGGCGCGGCGGCTGACGGCTTCACGTTGGCGGAGGCGCGGCGGCTCACGACTTCTCGTTGGCGGAGGCGCGGCGGCTCACGACTTCCCGTTGGCGGAGGGGCGGCGGCTCACGACTTCCCGTTGGGGGAGGGGCGGCGGCTGACGACTTCCCGTTGGCGGAGGGGCGGCGGCTGACGACTTCCCGTTGGCGGAGGGGCGGCGGCTGACGACTTCCCGTTGGCGGATGGGCGGCGGCTGACGACTTCCCGTTGACGGAGGGGCGGCGGCTGACGACTTCCCTTTGGCGGAGGGGCGGCGGCTGTCGACTTCCCTTTGGCGGAGGGGCGGCGGCTGTCGACTTCCCTTTGGCGGAGGGGCGGCGGCTGTCGACTTCCCGTTGGCGGAGGGGCGACGCTGACGACTTCCCGTTGGCGGAGGGGCGACGGCTGACGACTTCTCGTTGGCGGAGGGGCGGCGGCTGACGACTTCTCGTTGGCGGAGGGGCGGCGGCTGACGACTTCCCGTTGGCGGAGGGGCGGCGGCTGACGACTTCCCGTTGGCGGAGGGGCGGCGGCTGACGACTTCCCGTTGGTGGAGGGGCGGCGGCTGACGACTTCCCGTTGGTGGAGGGGCGGCGGCTGACGACTTCCCGTTGGTGGAGGGGCGGCGGCTGACGACTTCCCGTTGGTGGAGGGGCGGCGGCTGACGACTTCCCGTTGGCGGAGGGGCGGCGGCTGACGACTTCCCGTTGGCGGACGGGCGGCGGCTGACGACTTCCCGTTGGCGGAGGGGCGGCGGCTGACGACTTCCCGATGGCGGAGGGGCGGCGGCTGACGACTTCCCGTTGGCGGAGGGGCGGCGGCTGACGACTTCCCGTTGGCGGAGGGGCGGCGGCTGACGACTTCCCGTTGGCTGAGGGGCGGCGGCTGACGACTTCCCGTTGGCGGAGGGGCGGTGGCGGCTGAAGACTTCCCGTTGGCGGAGGGGCGGCGGCGGCTGAAGACTTCCCGTTGGCGGAGGGGCGGCGGCGGCTGACGACTTCCCGTTGGCGGAGGGGCGGCGGCTGACGACTTCCCGTTGGCGGAGGGGCGGCGGCTGACGACTTCCCGTTGGCGGGGGGGCGGCGGCGGCTGACGACTTCCACTTGGCGGAGGAGCGGCGGCGGCTGACGACTTCCACTTGGCGGAGGCGCGGCGGCGGCTGACGAATTCCCGTTGACGGAGGGGCGGCGGCTGACGACTTCTCGTTGACGGAGGGGCGGCGGCTGTCGACTTCCCTTTGGCGGAGGGGCGGCGGCTGTCGACTTCCCTTTGGCGGAGGGGCGGCGGCTGGCGACTTCCCGTTGGCGGAGGGGCGACGCTGACGACTTCTCGTTGGCGGAGGGGCGGCGGCTGACGACTTCCCGTTGGCGGAGGGGCGGCGGCTGACGACTTCCCGTTGGCGGAGGGGCGGCGGCTGACGACTTCCCGTTGGCGGAGGGGCGGCGGCTGACGACTTCCCGTTGGCGGAGGGGCGGCGGCTGACGACTTCCCGTTGGCGGAGGGGCGGCGGCTGACGACTTCCCGTTGGCGGAGGCGCGGCGGCAGACGACTTCCCGTTGGTGGAGGCGCGGCGGCTGACGACTTCCCGTTGGCGGAGGGGCGGCGGCTGACGACTTCCCGTTGGCGGAGGGGCGGCGGCTGACGACTTCCCGTTGGCGGAGGGGCGGCGGCTGACGACTTCCCGTTGGCGGAGGGGCGGCGGCTGACGACTTCCCGTTGGCGGAGGGGCGGTGGCGGCTGACGACTTCCCGTTGGCGGAGGGGCGGTGGCGGCTGACGACTTCCCGTTGGCGGAGGGGCGGTGGCGGCTGACGACTTCCCGTTGGCGGAGGGGCGGTGGCGGCTGACGACTTCCCGTTGGCGGAGGGGCGGCGGCGGCTGACGACTTCCCGTTGGCGGAGGGGCGGCGGCGGCTGACAAATTCCCGTTGGCGGAGGGGCGGCGGCGGCTGACAAATTCCCGTTGGCGGAGGGGCGGCGGCGGCTGACGACTTCCCGTTGGGGGAGGTGCGGCGGCTGACGACTTCCCGTTGGCGGAGGGGCGGCGGCGGACGACTTCCCGTTGGCGGACGGGCGGCGGCTGGCGACTTCCCGTTGGCGGACGGGCGGCGGCTGACGACTTCCCGTTGGCGGACGGGCGGCGGCTGACGACTTCCCGTTGGCGGAGGGGCGGCGGCTGACGACTTCACGTTGGCGGAGGGGCGGCGGCTGACGACTTCTCGTTGGCGGAGGCGGGGCGGCTGACGACTTCACGTTGGCGGAGGCGGGGCGGCTGACGACTTCACGTTGGCGGAGGGGCGGCGGCTGACGGCTTCACGTTGGCGGAGGGGCGGCGGCTGACGGCTTCACGTTGGCGGAGGGGTGGCGGCTGACGGCTTCCCGTTGGCGGAGGGGCGGCGGCTGACGGCTTCCCGTTGGCGGAGGGGCGGCGGCTGACGGCTTCCCGTTGGCGGAGGGGCGGCGGCTGACGGCTTCCCGTTGGCGGAGGGGCGGCGGCTGACGGCTTCCCGTTGGCGGAGGCGCGGCGGCTCACGACTTCCCGTTGGCGGAGGGGCGGCGGCTCACGACTACCCGTTGGCGGAGGGGCGGCGGCTGACGACTTCCCGTTGGCGGAGGGGCGGCGGCTGACGACTTCCCGTTGGCGGAGGGGCGGCGGCGGCTGACGACTTCCCCTTGGCGGAGGGGCGGCGGCGGCTGACGACTTCCCCTTGGCGGAGGGGCGGCGGCGGCTGACGACTTCCCCTTGGCGGAGGGGCGGCGGCGGCTGACGACTTCCCGTTGGCGGAGGGGCGTCGGCGGCTGACGACTTCCCGTTGGCGGAGGGGCGTCGGCGGCTGACGACTTCCCGTAGGCGGAGGGGCGTCGGCGGCTGAAGACTTCCCGTAGGCGGAGGGGCGTCGGCGGCTGAAGACTTCCCGTAGGCGGAGGGGCGGCGGCGGCTGACGACTTCCCGTTGGCGGAGGGGCGGCGGCTGACGACTTCCCGTTGGTGGAGGGGCGGCGGCTGACGACTTCCCGTTGGCGGAGGGGCGGCGGCTGACGACTTCCCGTTGGCGGAGGGGCGGCGGCTGACGACTTCCCGTTGGCGGAGGGGCGGCGGCTGACGACTTCCCGTTGGCGGAGGGGCGGCGGCGGCTGACGACTTCCCGTTGGCGGAGGGGCGGCGGCCGCTGACGACTTCCCGTTGGCAGAGGGGCGGCGGCCGCTGACGACTTCCCGTTGGCAGAGGGGCGGCGGCCGCTGACGACTTCCCGTTGGCAGAGGGGCGGCGGCGGCTGACGACTTCCCGTTGGCGCAGGGGCGGCGGCGGCTGACGACTTCCCGTTGGCGCAGGGGCGGCGGCGGCTGACGACTTCCCGTTGGCGGAGGGGCGGCGGCGGCTGACGACTTCCCGTTGGCGGAGGGGCGGCGGCTGACGACTTCCCGTTGGCGGAGGGGCGGCGGCAGACGACTTCCCGTTGGCGGAGGGGCGGCGGCAGACGACTTCCCGTTGGCGGAGGGGCGGCGGCAGACGACTTCCCGTTGGCGGAGGGGCGGCGGCTGACGACTTCCCGTTGGCGGAGGGGCGGCGGCTGACGACTTCCCGTTGGCGGAGGGGCGGCGGCTGACGGCTTCCCGTTGGCGGAGGGGCGGCGGCTGACGGCTTCCCGTTGGCGGAGGGGCGGCGGCTGACGGCTTCCCGTTGGCGGAGGGGCGGCGGCTGACGGCTTCTCGTTGGCGGAGGCGCGGCGGCTCACGACTTCCCGTTGGCGGAGGCGCGGCGGCTCACGACTTCCCGTTGGCGGAGGCGCGGCGGCTCACGACTTCCCGTTGGCGGAGGGGCGGCGGCTCACGACTTCACGTTGGCGGAGGGGCGGCGGTTGACGGCTTCTCGTTGGCGGAGGCGCGGCGGCTCACGACTTCCCTTTGGCGGAGGGGCGGCGGCTGACGACTTCCCGTTGGGGGAGGGGCGGCGGCTGACGACTTCCCGTTGGGGGAGGGGCGGCGGCTGACGACTTCCCGTTGGCGGAGGGGCGGCGGCTGACGACTTCCCGTTGGCGGATGGGCGGCGGCTGACGACTTCTCGTTGGCGGAGGGGCGGCGGCAGACGACTTCCCGTTGACGAAGGGGCGGCGGCTGTCGACTTCCCCTTGGCGGAGGGGCGGCGGCTGTCGACTTCCCCTTGGCGGAGGGGCGGCGGCTGTCGACTTCCCCTTGGCGGAGGGGCGGCGGCTGACGACTTCTTGTTGGCGGAGGGGCGGCGGCTGACGACTTCTCATTGGCGGAGGTGCGGCGGCTGACGACTTCCCGTTGGCGGCGGGGCGGCGGCTGACGACTTCTCATTGGCGGAGGGGCGGCGGCTGACGAATTCCCGTTGGTGGAGGGGCGGCGGCTGACGACTTCCCGTTGGCGGAGGGGCGGCGGCTGACGAGTTCCCGTTGGCGGAGGGGCGGCGGCTGACGAGTTCCCGTTGGCGGAGCGGCGGCGGCTGACGAGTTCCCGTTGGCGGAGGGGCGGCGGCTGACGACTTCCCGTTGGCGGAGGGCCGGCGGCTGACGACTTCCCGTTGACGGAGGGGCGGCGGCTGTCGACTTTCCTTTGGTGAAGGAGCGGCGGCTGACGGCTTTCCGTTGGCGGAGGGGCGGCGGCTAACGGCTTTCCGTTGGCGGAGGGGCGGCGGCTAACGGCTTTCCGTTGGCGGAGGGGCGGCGGCTAACGGCTTTTCGTTGGCGGAGGGGCGGCGGCTAACGGCTTCGTGTTGGCGGAGGCGCGGCGGCTCACGACTTCCCGTTGGCGGAGGGGCGGCGCTGACGACTTCCCGTTGGGGGAGGGGCGGCGGCTGACGACTTCCCGTTGGCGGAGGGGCGGCGGCTGTCGACTTCCCCTTGGCGGAGGGACGGCGGCTGTCGACTTCCCCTTGGCGGAGGGGCGGCGGCTGTCGACTTCCCCTTGGCGGAGGGGCGGCGGCTGACGACTTCTCATTGGCGGAGGTGCGGCGGCTGACGACTTCTCATTGGCGGAGGTGCGGCGGCTGACGACTTCTCATTGGCGGAGGTGCGGCGGCTGACGAATTCCCGTTGGTGGAGGGGCGGCGGCTGACGACTTCCCGTTGGCGGAGGGGCGGCGGCTGACGAGTTCCCGTTGGCGGAGGGGCGGCGGCTGACGAGTTCCCGTTGGCGGAGCGGCGGCGGCTGACGAGTTCCCGTTGGCGGAGGGGCGGCGGCTGACGAGTTCCCGTTGGCGGAGGGGCGGCGGCTGACGACTTCCCGTTGGCGGAGGGCCGGCGGCTGACGACTTCCCGTTGGAGGAGGGCCGGCGGCTGACGACTTCCCGTTGACGGAGGGGCGGCGGCTGTCGACTTTCCTTTGGTGAAGGAGCGGCGGCTGACGGCTTTCCGTTGGCGGAGGGGCGGCGGCTAACGGCTTTCCGTTGGCGGAGGGGCGGCGGCTAACGGCTTTCCGTTGGCGGAGGGGCGGCGGCTAACGGCTTCGTGTTGGCGGAGGCGCGGCGGCTCACGACTTCCCGTTGGCGGAGGGGCGGCGCTGACGACTTCCCGTTGGCGGAGGGGCGGCGCTGACGACTTCCCGTTGGGGGAGGGGCGGCGGCTGACGACTTCTCGTTGGCGGAGGGGCGGCGGCTGACGACTTTCCGTTGGCGGAGGGGCAGCGGCTGACGATTTCCCGTTGGCGGAGGGGCGGCGGCTGACGATTTCCCGTTGGCGGAGGGGCGGCGGCTGACGACTTCCCGTTGGCGGAGGGGCGGCGGCGGCTGACGACTTCCCGTTGGCGGAGGGGCGGCGGCGGCTGACGACTTCCCGTAGGCGGAGGGGCGGCGGCTGACGACTTCCCGTTGGTGGAGGGGCGGCGGCTGACGACTTCCCGTTGGCGGAGGGGCGGCGGCTGACGACTTCCCGTTGGCGGAGGGGCGGCGGCTGACGACTTCCCGTTGGCGGAGGGGCGGCGGCTGACGACTTCCCGTTGGCGGAGGGGCGGCGGCTGACGACTTCCCGTTGGCGGAGGGGCGGCGGCGGCTGACGACTTCCCGTTGGCGGAGGGGCGGCGGCGGCTGACGACTTCCCGTTGGCGGAGGGCCGGCGGCTGTCGACTTCCCGTTGGCGGAGGGGCGGCGGCCGCTGACGACTTCCCGTTGGCAGAGGGGCGGCGGCCGCTGACGACTTCCCGTTGGCAGAGGGGCGGCGGCCGCTGACGACTTCCCGTTGGCAGAGGGGCGGCGGCGGCTGACGACTTCCCGTTGGCGCAGGGGCGGCGGCGGCTGACGACTTCCCGTTGGCGCAGGGGCGGCGGCGGCTGACGACTTCCCGTTGGCGGAGGGGCGGCGGCGGCTGACGACTTCCCGTTGGCGGAGGGGCGGCGGCTGACGACTTCCCGTTGGCGGAGGGGCGGCGGCAGACGACTTCCCGTTGGCGGAGGGGCGGCGGCAGACGACTTCCCGTTGGCGGAGGGGCGGCGGCAGACGACTTCCCGTTGGCGGAGGGGCGGCGGCTGACGACTTCCCGTTGGCGGAGGGGCGGCGGCTGACGACTTCCCGTTGGCGGAGGGGCGGCGGCTGACGACTTCCCGTTGGCGGAGGGGCGGCGGCTGACGGCTTCCCGTTGGCGGAGGGGCGGCGGCTGACGGCTTCCCGTTGGCGGAGGGGCGGCGGCTGACGGCTTCTCGTTGGCGGAGGCGCGGCGGCTGACGGCTTCTCGTTGGCGGAGGCGCGGCGGCTCACGACTTCCCGTTGGCGGAGGCGCGGCGGCTCACGACTTCCCGTTGGCGGAGGCGCGGCGGCTCACGACTTCCCGTTGGCGGAGGGGCGGCGGCTCACGACTTCACGTTGGCGGAGGGGCGGCGGTTGACGGCTTCTCGTTGGCGGAGGCGCGGCGGCTCACGACTTCCCTTTGGCGGAGGGGCGGCGGCTGACGACTTCCCGTTGGGGGAGGGGCGGCGGCTGACGACTTCCCGTTGGCGGAGGGGCGGCGGCTGACGACTTCCCGTTGGCGGATGGGCGGCGGCTGGCGACTTCCCGTTGGCGGAGGGGCGGCGGCTGACGACTTCCCTTTGGCGGAGGGGCGGCGGCTGACGACTTCCCGTTGGCGGAGGGGCGGCGGCTGACGACTTCCCGTTGGCGGAGGGGCGGCGGCTGACGACTTCCCGTTGGCGGAGGGGCGGCGGCTGACGACTTCCCGTTGGCGGAGGGGCGACGGCTGACGACTTCCCGTTGGCGGAGGGGCGACGGCTGACGACTTCTCGTTGGCGGAGGGGCGGCGGCTGACGGCTTCTCGTTGGCGGAGGGGCGGCGGCTGACGGCTTCTCGTTGGCGGAGGCGCGGCGGCTCACGACTTCCCGTTGGGGGAGGGGCGGCGGCTGACGACTTCCCGTTGGCGGAGGGGCGGCGGCTGACGACTTCCCGTTGGCGGAGGGGCGGCGGCTGACGACTTCCCGTTGGCGGAGGGGCGGCGGCTGACGACTTCCCGTTGGCGGATGGGCGGCGGCTGACGACTTCCCTTTGGCGGATGGGCGGCGGCTGACGACTTCCCGTTGGCGGAGGGGCGGCGGCTGACGACTTCCCGTTGGCGGAGGGGCGGCGGCTGACGACTTCCCGTTGGCGGAGGGGCGGCGGCTGACGACTTCCCGTTGGCGGAGGGGCGGCGGCTGACGACTTCCCGTTGGCGGAGGGGCGGCGGCTGACGACTTCCCGTTGGCGGAGGGGCGGCGGCTGACGACTTCTCGTTGGCGGAGGGGCGGCGGCTGACGACTTCTCGTTGGCGGAGGGGCGGCGGCTGACGACTTCCCGTTGGCGGAGGGGCGGCGGCAGGCGACTTCCCGTTGGCGGAGGGGCGGCGGCTGACGACTTCCCGTTGGCGGAGGGGCGGCGGCTGACGACTTCCCGTTGGCGGAGGGGCGGCGGCTGACGACTTCCCGTTGGCGGAGGGGCGGCGGCTGACGACTTCCCGTTGGCGGAGGGGCGGCGGCTGACGACTTCACGTTGGCGGAGGGGCGGCGGCTGACGACTTCACGTTGGCGGAGGGGCGGCGGCTGACGACTTCACGTTGGCGGAGGGGCGGCGGCTGACGGCTTCCCGTTGGCGGAGGGGCGGCGGCTGACGACTTCCCGTTGGCGGAGGGGCGGCGGCTGACGACTTCCCGTTGGCGGAGGGGCGGCGGCTGACGACTTCCCGTTGGCGGAGGGGCGGCGGCTGACGACTTCCCGTTGGCGGAGGTGCGGCGGCTGACGAATTCCCGTTGGCGGAGGTGCGGCGGCTGACGACTTCTCGTTGGCGGAGGTGCGGCGGCTGACGACTTCTCGTTGGCGGAGGGGCGGCGGCTGACGAGTTCCCGTTGGCGGAGGGGCGGCGGTTGACGAGTTCCCGTTGGCGGAGGGGCGGCGGCTGACGAGTTCCCGTTGGCGGAGGGGCGGCGGCTGACGAGTTCCCGTTGGCGGAGGGGCGGCGGCTGACGAGTTCCCGTTGGCGGAGGGGCGGCGGCTGACGAGTTCCCGTTGGCGGAGGGGCGGCGGCTGACGACTTCCCGTTGGCGGAGGGCTGGCGGCTGACGACTTCCCGTTGGCGGAGGGCCGGCGGCTGACGACTTCCCGTTGGCGGAGGGGCGGCGGCTGACGACCTCCCGTTGGCGGAGGGGCGGCGGCTGACGACTTCCCGTTGGCGGAGGGGCGGCGGCTGACGACTTCCCGTTGCGGAGGGGCGGCGGCTGACGACTTCCCGTTGCGGAGGGGCGGCGGCTGACGACTTCCCGTTGGCGGAGGGGCGGCGGCTGACGACTTCCCGTTGGCGGAGGGGCGGCCGCTGACGACTTCCCGTTGGCGGAGCGGCGGCCGCTGACGACTTCCCGTTGGCGGAGCGGCGGCCGCTGACGACTTCCCGTTGGCGGAGCGGCGGCCGCTGACGACTTCCCGTTGGCGGAGCGGCGGCCGCTGACGACTTCCCGTTGGCGGAGCGGCGGCCGCTGACGACTTCCCGTTGGCGGAGCGGCGGCCGCTGACGACTTCCCGTTGGCGGAGCGGCGGCCGCTGACGACTTCCCGTTGGCGGAGCGGCGGCCGCTGACGACTTCCCGTTGGCGGAGGGGCGGCCGCGGCTGACGACTTCCCGTTGGCGGAGGGGCGGCCGCGGCTGACGACTTCCCGTTGCCGGAGGGGCGGCCGCGGCTGACGACTTCCCGTTGGCGGAGGGGCGGCGGCGGCTGACGACTTCCCGTTGGCGGAGGGGCGGCGGCGGCTGACGACTTCCCGTTGGCGGAGGGGGCGGCGGCGGCTGACGACTTCCCGTTGGCGGAGGGGCGGCGGCGGCTGACGACTTCCCGTTGGCGGAGGGGCGGCGGCGGCTGACGACTTCCCGTTGGCGGAGGGGCGGCGGCGGCTGACGACTTCCCGTTGGCGGAGGGGCGGCGGCGGCTGACGACTTCCCGTTGGCGGAGGGGCGGCGGCGGCTGACGACTTCCCGTTGGCGGAGGGGCGGCGGCGGCTGACGACTTCCCGTTGGCGGAGGGGCGGCGGCGGCTGACGACTTCCCGTTGGCGGAGGGGCGGCAGCGGCTGACGACTTCCCGTTGGCGGAGGGGCGGCGGCGGCTGACGACTTCCCGTTGGCGGAGGGGCGGCGGCGGCTGTCGACTTCCCGTTGGCGGCGGGGCGGCGGCGGCTGACGACTTCCCGTTGGCGGCGGGGCGGCGGCGGCTGACGACTTCCCGTTGGCGGAGGGGCGGCGGCGGCTGACGACTTCCCGTTGGCGGAGGGGCGGCGGCGGCTGACGACTTCCCGTTGGCGGAGGGGCGGCGGCGGCTGACGACTTCCCGTTGGCGGAGGGGCGGCGGCGGCTGACGACTTCCCGTTGGCGGAGGGGCGGCGGCGGCTGACGACTTCCCGTTGGCGGAGGGGCGGCGGCGGCTGACGACTTCCCGTTGGCGGAGGGGCGGCGGCGGCTGACGACTTCCCGTTGGCGGAGGGGCGGCGGCGGCTGACGACTTCCCGTTGGCGGAGGGGCGGCGGCGGCTGACGACTTCCCGTTGGCGGAGGGGCGGCGGCGGCTGACGACTTCCCGTTGGCGGAGGGGCGGCGGCGGCTGACGACTTCCCGTTGGCGGAGGGGCGGCGGCGGCTGACGACTTCCCGTTGGCGGAGGGGCGGCGGCGGCTGACGACTTCCCGTTGGCGGAGGGGCGGCGGCGGCTGACGACTTCCCGTTGGCGGAGGGGCGGCGGCGGCTGACGACTTCCCGTTGGCGGAGGGGCGGCGGCGGCTGACGACTTCCCGTTGGCGGAGGGGCGGCGGCGGCTGACGACTTCCCGTTGGCGGAGGGGCGGCGGCGGCTGACGACTTCCCGTTGGCGGAGGGGCGGCGGCGGCTGACGACTTCCCGTTGGCGGAGGGGCGGCGGCGGCTGACGACTTCCCGTTGGCGGAGGGGCGGCGGCGGCTGACGACTTCCCGTTGGCGGAGGGGCGGCGGCGGCTGACGACTTCCCGTAGGCGGAGGGGCGGCGGCGGCTGACGACTTCCCGTAGGCGGAGGGGCGGCGGCGGCTGACGACTTCCCGTAGGCGGAGGGGCGGCGGCGGCTGACGACTTCCCGTAGGCGGAGGGGCGGCGGCGGCTGACGACTTCCCGTAGGCGGAGGGGCGGCGGCGGCTGACGACTTCCCGTTGGCGGAGGGGCGGCGGCGGCTGACGACTTCCCGTTGGCGGAGGGGCGGCGGCGGCTGACGACTTCCCGTTGGCGGAGGGGCGGCGGCTGACGACTTCCCGTTGGCGGAGGGGCGGCGGCTGACGACTTCCCGTTGGCGGAGGGGCGGCGGCTGACGACTTCCCGTTGGCGGAGGGGCGGCGGCTGACGACTTCCCGTTGGCGGAGGGGCGGCGGCTGACGACTTCCCGTTGGCGGAGGGGCGGCGGCTGACGACTTCCCGTTGGCGGAGGGGCGGCGGCTGACGACTACCCGTTGGCGGATGGGCGGCGGCGGCTGACGACTTCCCGTTGGCGGAGGGGCGGCGGCGGCTGACGACTTCCCGTTGGCGGAGGGGCGGCGGCTGACGACTTCCCGTTGGCGGAGGGCCGGCGGCTGACGACTTCCCGTAGGCGGAGGGGCGTCGGCGGCTGACGACTTCCCGTAGGCGGAGGGGCGTCGGCGGCTGACGACTTCCCGTAGGCGGAGGGGCGTCGGCGGCTGACGACTTCCCGTTGGCGGAGGGGCGTCGGCGGCTGACGACTTCCCTTTGGCGGAGGGGCGGCGGCTGACGACTTCCCGTTGGCGGAGGGGCGGCGGCTGACGACTTCCCGTTGGCGGAGGGGCGGCGGCTGACGACTTCCCGTTGGCGGAGGGGCGGCGGCTGACGACTTCCCGTTGGCGGAGGGGCGGCGGCTGACGACTTCCCGTTGGCGGAGGGGCGGCGGCTGACGACTTCCCGTTGGCGGAGGGGCGGCGGCTGACGACTTCCCGTTGGCGGAGGGGCGGCGGCGGCTGACGACTTCCCGTTGGCGGAGGGGCGGCGGCGGCTGACGACTTCCCGTTGGCGGAGGGGCGGCGGCGGCTGACGACTTCCCCTTGGCGGAGGGGCGGCGGCGGCTGACGACTTCCCGTTGGCGGAGGGGCGTCGGCGGCTGACGACTTCCCGTTGGCGGAGGGGCGTCGGCGGCTGACGACTTCCCGTTGGCGGAGGGGCGTCGGCGGCTGAAGACTTCCCGTTGGCGGAGGGGCGTCGGCGGCTGAAGACTTCCCGTAGGCGGAGGGGCGTCGGCGGCTGAAGACTTCCCGTAGGCGGAGGGGCGTCGGCGGCTGAAGACTTCCCGTAGGCGGAGGGGGCGGCGGCGGCTGAAGACTTCCCGTTGGCGGAGGGGCGGCGGCTGACGACTTCCCGTTGGCGGAGGGGCGGCGGTTGACGACTTCTCGTTGGCAGATGGGCGGCGGCGGCTGACGACTTCTCGTTGGCAGATGGGCGGCGGCGGCTGACTACTTCTCGTTGGCAGATGGGCGGCGGCGGCTGACGACTTCTCGTTGGCGGAGGGGCGGCGGCAGACGACTTCCCGTTGGCGGAGGGGCGGCGGCAGACGACTTCCCGTTGGCGGAGGCGCGGCGGCTCACGACTTCACGTTGGCGGAGGCGCGGCGGCTGACGGCTTCACGTTGGCGGAGGCGCGGCGGCTCACGACTTCTCGTTGGCGGAGGCGCGGCGGCTCACGACTTCTCGTTGGCGGAGGCGCGGCGGCTCACGACTTCCCGTTGGCGGAGGGGCGGCGGCTCACGACTTCCCGTTGGGGGAGGGGGCGGCGGCTGACGACTTCCCGTTGGCAAAGGGGCGGCGGCTGACGACTTCCCGTTGGCAAAGGGGCGGCGGCTGACGACTTCTCGTTGACGGATGGGCGGCGGCTGACGACTTCTCGTTGACGGATGGGCGGCGGCTGTCGACTTCTCGTTGACGGAGGGGCGGCGGCTGTCGACTTCCCTTTGGCGGAGGGGCGGCGGCTGTCGACTTCCCTTTGGCGGAGGGGCGGCGCTGACGACTTCCCTTTGGCGGAGGGGCGGCGCTGACGACTTCCCTTTGGCGGAGGGGCGACGGCTGACGACTTCCCGTTGGCGGAGGGGGCGACGGCTGACGACTTCTCGTTGGCGGAGGGGCGGCGGCTGACGACTTCTCGTTGGCGGAGGGGCGGCGGCTGACGACTTCTCGTTGGCGGAGGGGCGGCGGCTGACGACTTCCCGTTGGCGGAGGGGCGGCGGCTGACGACTTCCCGTTGGCGGAGGGGCGGCGGCTGACGACTTCCCGTTGGCGGAGGGGCGGCGGCTGACGACTTCCCGTTGGCGGAGGGGCGGCGGCTGACGACTTCCCGTTGGCGAGGGGCGGCGGCTGACGACTTCCCGTTGACGGAGGGGCGGCGGCTGACGACTTCCCGTTGACGGAGGGGCGGCGGCTATCGACTTTCCTTTGGTGGAGGAGCGGCGGCTATCGACTTTCCTTTGGTGGAGGAGCGGCGGCTATCGACTTTCCTTTGGCGGAGGGGCGGCGGCTGACGACTTCCCGTTGGCGGAGGGGCGGCGGCTGACGACTTCCCGTTGGCGGAGAGGCGGCGGCTGACGACTTCCCGTTGGCGGAGGGGCGGCGGCTGACGGCTTCCCGTTGGCGGAGGGGCGGCGGCTGACGGCTTCCCGTTGGCGGAGGGGCGGCGGCTGACGGCTTCCCGTTGGCGGAGGGGCGGCGGCTGACGGCTTCCCGTTGGCGGAGGGGCGGCGGCTGGCGACTTCCCGTTGGCGGAGGGGCGGCGGCTGGCGACTTCCCCTTGGCGGATGGGCGGCGGCTGGCGACTTCTCGTTGGCGGAGGGGCGGCGGCTGAAGACTTCCCGTTGGCGGAGGGGCGGCGGCTGACGACTTCCCGTTGGCGGAGGGGCGGTGGCGGCTGACGACTTCCCGTTGGCGGAGGGGCGGTGGCGGCTGACGACTTCCCGTTGGCGGAGGGGCGGTGGCGGCTGACAAATTCCGTTGGCGGAGGGGCGGCGGCGGGCGGCTGACAAATTCCCGTTGGCGGAGGGGCGGCGGCTGACGACTTCCCGTTGGCGGAGGGGCGGCGGCTGACGACTTCCCGTTGGCGGAGGGGTGGCGGCTGACGACTTCCCGTTGGGGGAGGTGCGGCGGCTGACGACTTCCCGTTGGCGGAGGTGCGGCGGCTGACGACTTCCCGTTGGCGGAGGTGCGGCGGCTGACGACTTCCCGTTGGCGGAGGTGCGGCGGCTGACGACTTCCCGTTGGCGGAGGGGCGGCGGCGGACGACTTCCCGTTGGCGGACGGGCGGCGGCGGACGACTTCCCGTTGGCGGACGGGCGGCGGCTGACGACTTAACGTTGGCGGAGGGGCGGCGGCTGACGACTTCCTGTTGGCGGAGGGGCGGCGGCTGACGACTTCCTGTTGGCGGAGGGGCGGCGGCTGACGACTTCCTGTTGGCGGAGGGGCGGCGGCTCACGACTTCCCGTTGGCGGAGGCGGGGCGGCTGACGACTTCACGTTGGCGGAGGGGCGGCGGCTGACGGCTTCCCGTTCGCGGAGGGGTGGCGGCTGACGGCTTCCCGTTGGCGGAGGGGCGGCGGCTGACGGCTTCCCGTTGGCGGAGGGGCGGCGGCTGACGGCTTCCCGTTGGCGGAGGGGCGGCGGCTGACGGCTTCCCGTTGGCGGAGGGGCGGCGGCTGACGGCTTCCCGTTGGCGTAGGCGCGGCGGCTCACGACTTCCTGTTGGCGGAGGGGCGGCGGCTGACGACTTCCTGTTGGCGGAGGGGGCGGCGGCTGACGACTTCCCGTTGGCGGAGGGGCGGCGGCTGGCGACTTCTCGTTGGCGGATGGGCTGCGGCTGGCGACTTCTCGTTGGCGGATGGGCTGCGGCTGGCGACTTCTCGTTGGCGGATGGGCTGCGGCTGGCGACTTCTCGTTGGCGGATGGGCTGCGGCTGGCGACTTCTCGTTGGCGGATGGGCTGCGGCTGGCGACTTCTCGTTGGCGGATGGGCTGCGGCTGGCGACTTCTCGTTGGCGGATGGGCGGCGGCAGACGACTTCTCGTTGGCGGAGGAGCGGCGGCAGACGACTTCTCGTTGGCGGAGGAGCGGCGGCAGACGACTTCTCGTTGGCGGAGGGGCGGCGGCTGGCGACTTCCCGTTGGCGGAGGGGCGGCGGCTGGCGACTTCCCGTTGGCGGAGGGGCGGCGGCTGACGACTTCCCGTTGGCGGATGGGCGGCGGCTGACGACTTCCCGTTGGCGGATGGGCGGCGGCTGGCGACTTCTCGTTGGCGGATGGGCTGCGGCTGGCGACTTCTCGTTGGCGGATGGGCTGCGGCTGGCGACTTCTCGTTGGCGGATGGGCGGCGGCTGGCGACTTCTCGTTGGCGGAGGAGCGGCGGCAGACGACTTCCCCTTTGGCGGAGGGGCGGCGGCTGGCGACTTCCCGTTGGCGGAGGGGCGACGCTGACGACTTCCCGTTGGCGGAGGGGCGGCGGCTGACGACTTCCCGTTGGCGGAGGGGCGGCGGCAGACGACTTCTTGTTGGCGTAGGGGCGGCGGCTGTCGACTTCCCGTTGGCGGCGGGGCGGCGGCTGTCGACTTCCGTTGGCGGCGGGGCGGCGGCAGACGACTTCCCATTGGCGGCGGGGGCGGCGGCTGACGACTTCCCGTTGGCGGCGGGGCGGCGGCTGACGACTTCTCATTGGCGGAGGGGCGGCGGCAGACGACTTCCCGTTGGCGGAGGGGCGGCGGCTGGCGACTTCCCGTTGGCGGATGGGCGGCGGCAGACGACTTCCCGTTGACGGAGGGGCGGCGGCTGTCGACTTCCCCTTGGCGGAGGGGCGGCGGCTGTCGACTTCCCCTTGGCGGAGGGGCGGCGGCTGTCGACTTCCCCTTGGCGGAGGGGCGGCGGCTGACGACTTCTTGTTGGCGGAGGGGCGGCGGCTGACGACTTCTCATTGGCGGAGGTGCGGCGGCTGACGACTTCTCATTGGCGGAGGGGCGGCGGCTGACGAATTCCCGTTGGTGGAGGGGCGGCGGCTGACGACTTCCCGTTGGCGGAGGGGCGGCGGCTGACGAGTTCCCGTTGGCGGAGGGGCGGCGGCTGACGAGTTCCCGTTGGCGGAGCGGCGGCGGCTGACGAGTTCCCGTTGGCGGAGGGGCGGCGGCTGACGACTTCCCGTTGGCGGAGGGCCGGCGGCTGACGACTTCCCGTTGACGAGGGGGCGGCGGCTGTCGACTTTCCTTTGGTGAAGGAGCGGCGGCTGACGGCTTTCCGTTGGCGGAGGGGCGGCGGCTAACGGCTTTCCGTTGGCGGAGGGGCGGCGGCTAACGGCTTTCCGTTGGCGGAGGGGCGGCGGCTAACGGCTTTCCGTTGGCGGAGGGGCGGCGGCTAACGGCTTTCCGTTGGCGGAGGGGCGGCGGCTAACGGCTTTTCGTTGGCGGAGGGGCGGCGGCTAACGGCTTCGTGTTGGCGGAGGCGCGGCGGCTCACGACTTCCCGTTGGCGGAGGGGCGGCGCTGGACGACTTCCCGTTGGCGGAGGGGCGGCGCTGACGACTTCCCGTTGGGGGAGGGGCGGCGGCTGACGACTTCCCGTTGGCGGAGGGGCGGCGGCTGTCGACTTCCCCTTGGCGGAGGGGCGGCGGCTGTCGACTTCCCCTTGGCGGAGGGGCGGCGGCTGTCGACTTCTTGTTGCGGAGGGGCGGCGGCTGACGACTTCTCATTGGCGGAGGTGCGGCGGCTGACGACTTCTCATTGGCGGAGGTGCGGCGGCTGACGACTTCTCATTGGCGGAGGTGCGGCGGCTGACGAATTCCCGTTGGTGGAGGGGCGGCGGCTGACGACTTCCCGTTGGCGGAGGGGCGGCGGCTGACGAGTTCCCGTTGGCGGAGGGGCGGCGGCTGACGAGTTCCGTTGGCGGAGCGGCGGCGGCTGACGAGTTCCCGTTGGCGGAGGGGCGGCGGCTGACGAGTTCCCGTTGGCGGAGGGCGGCGGCTGACGACTTCCCGTTGGCGGAGGGGCCGGCGGCTGACGACTTCCCGTTGGCGGAGGGCCGGCGGCTGACGACTTTCCTTTGGTGAAGGAGCGGCGGCTGACGGCTTTCCGTTGGCGGAGGGGCGGCGGCTGACGGCTTTCCGTTGGCGGAGGGGCGGCGGCTAACGGCTTTCCGTTGGCGGAGGGGGCGGCGGCTAACGGCTTTCCGTTGGCGGAGGCGCGGCGGCTCACGACTTCCCGTTGGCGGAGGGGCGGTGACTCACGACTTCCCGTTGGCGGAGGGGCGGCGCTGACGACTTCCCGTTGGCGGAGGGGCGGCGCTGACGACTTCCCGTTGGCGGAGGGGCGGCGCTGACGACTTCCCGTTGGCGGAGGGGCGGCGGCTGACGACTTCTCGTTGGCGGAGGGCAGCGGCTGACGACTTCTCGTTGGCGGAGGGGCAGCGGCTGACGATTTCCCGTTGGCGGAGGGGCGGCGGCTGACGATTTCCCGTTGGCGGAGGGGCGGCGGCTGACGATTTCCCGTTTGCGGAGGGGCGGCGGCTGACGACCTCCCGTTTGCGGAGGGGCGGCGGCTGACGACCTCCCGTTTGCGGAGGGGCGGCGGCTGACGACCTCCCGTTTGCGGAGGGGCGGCGGCTGACGACCTCCCGTTTGCGGAGGGGGCGGCGGCTGACGACCTCCCGTTTGCGGAGGGGCGGCGGCTGACGACCTCCGTTTGCGGAGGGGCGGCGGCTGACGACCTCCCGTTGGCGGAGGGGCGGCGGCTGACGACTTCCCGTTGACGGAGGGGCGGCGGCTATCGACTTTCCTTTGGTGGAGGAGCGGCGGCTATCGACTTTCCTTTGGTGGAGGAGCGGCGGCTATCGACTTTCCTTTGGTGGAGGAGCGGCGGCTGACGACTTTCCGTTGGCGGAGGGGCGGCGGCTGACGACTTTCCGTTGGCGGAGGGGCGGCGGCTGACGGCTTCGTGTTGGCGGAGGGGCGGCGGCTCACGACTTCCCTTTGGCGGACGGGCGGCGCTGACGACTACCCGTTGGGGGGAGGGGCGGCGACTGACGACTACCCGTTGGCGGAGGTGCGACGGCTGACGACTACCCGTTGGCGGAGGGGCGGCGACTGACGACTACCCGTTGGCAGAGGTGCGACGGCTGACGACTACCCGTTGGCAGAGGGGCGGCGGCTGACGACTTCCCGTTGGCAGAGGGGCGGCGGCTGACGACTTCCCGTTGGCGGAGGGGCGGCGGCTGACGACCTTCCATTGGCGGAGGGGCGGCGGGCTGACGACCTCCCGTTTACGGAGGGGCGGCGGCTGACGACTTTCCTTTGGTGGAAGGAGCGGCGGCTGACGACTTTCCGTTGGCGGAGGGTCGGCGGCTGACGACTTCCCGTTGGCGGAGGGTCGGCGGCTGACGACTTCCCGTTGGCGGAGGTGCGGCGGCTGACGACTTCCCGTTGGCGGAGGGGCGGCGGCTGACGACTTCC
This sequence comes from Amblyomma americanum, assembly GCF_052857255.1. NCBI lineage: Eukaryota > Metazoa > Arthropoda > Arachnida > Ixodida > Ixodidae > Amblyomma > Amblyomma americanum. Next base: position 540,261,046 of record NC_135497.1, on the reverse strand, counting down.
CGTTGGCGGAGGGGCGGCGGCTGACGACTTCCCGTTGGCGGAGGGGCGGCGGCTGACGAGTTCCCGTTGGCGGAGGGGCGGCGGCTGACGAGTTCCCGTTGGCGGAGGGGCGGCGGCTGACGAGTTCCCGTTGGCGGCGGCTGACGAGTTCCCGTTGGCGGCGGCTGGCGACTTCCCGTTGGCGGAGGGGCGGCGGCTGGCGACTTCTCGTTGGCGGAGGGGCGGCGGCTGTCGACTTCTCGTTGAAGGAGGGGCGGCGGCTGACGACTTCTCGTTGAAGGAGGGGCGGCGGGCTGACGACTTCCCGTTGGCGGAGGGGCGGCGGCTGACGACTTCCGTTGGCGGAGGGGGCGGCGGCTGACGACTTCCCGTTGGCGGAGGGGCGGCGGCTGACGACTTCCCGTTGGCGGAGGGGCGGCGGCTGACGACTTCCCGTTGGCGGAGGGGCGGCGGCTGACGACTTCCCGTTGGCGGAGGGGCGGCGGCTGACGACTTCCCGTTGGCGGAGGGGCGGCGGCTGACGACTTCCCGTTGGCGGAGGGGCGGCGGCTGACGACTTCCCGTTGGCGGAGGGGCGGCGGCTGACGACTTCCCGTTGGCGGACGGGCGGCGGCTGACGACTTCCCGTTGTCGGACGGGCGGCGACTGACGACTACCCGTTGTCGGACGGGCGGCGACTGACGACTACCCGTTGGGGGAGGTGCGGCGACTGACGACTTCCCGTTGGCGGAGGTGCGGCGACTGACGACTTCCCGTTGGCGGAGGGGCGGCGACTGACGACTTCCCGTTGGCGGAGGGGCGGCGGCTGACGACTTCCCGTTGGCGGAGGGGCGGCGGCTGACGACTTCTCGTTGGCGGAGGGGCGGCGGCTGACGACTTCCCGTTGGCGGAGGGGCGGCGGCTGACGACTTCCCGTTGGCGGAGGGGCAGCGGCTGACGACCTTCCATTGGCGGAGGCGCGGCGGCTGACGATTTCCCGTTGGCGGAGGGGCGGCGGCTGACGATTTCCCGTTGGCGGAGGGGCGGCGGCTGACGACCTCCCGTTTGCGGAGGGGCGGCGGCTGACGACCTCCCGTTTGCGGAGGGGCGGCGGCTGACGACCTCCCGTTTGCGGAGGGGCGGCGGCTGACGACCTCCCGTTTGCGGAGGGGCGGCGGCTGACGACCTCCCGTTTGCGGAGGGGCGGCGGCTGACGACCTCCCGTTTGCGGAGGGGCGGCGGCTGACGACCTCCCGTTGGCGGAGGGGCGGCGGCTGACGACTTCCCGTTGGCGGAGGGGCGGCGGCTGACGACTTCCCGTTGGCGGAGGGGCGGCTGCTGACGACTTCCCGTTGGCGGAGGGGCGGCTGCTGACGACTTCCCGTTGGCGGAGGGGCGGCTGCTGTCGACTTCCCCTTGGCGGAGGGGCGGCGGCTGACGACTTCTTGTTGGCGGAGGGGCGGCGGCTGACGACTTCTAATTGGCGGAGGTGCGGCGGCTGACGACTTCCCGTTGGCGGCGGGGCGGCGGCTGACGACTTCTCATTGGCGGAGGGGCGGCGGCTGACGAATTCCCGTTGGTGGAGGGGCGGCGGCTGACGACTTCCCGTTGGCGGAGGGGCGGCGGCTGACGAGTTCCCGTTGGCGGAGGGGCGGCGGCTGACGAGTTCCCGTTGGCGGAGCGGCGGCGGCTGACGAGTTCCCGTTGGCGGAGGGGCGGCGGCTGACGACTTCCCGTTGGCGGAGGGGCGGCGGCTGACGACTTCCCGTTGGCGGAGGGCCGGCGGCTGACGACTTCCCGTTGACGGAGGGGCGGCGGCTGTCGACTTTCCTTTGGTGAAGGAGCGGCGGCTGACGGCTTTCCGTTGGCGGAGGGGCGGCGGCTAACGGCTTTCCGTTGGCGGAGGGGCGGCGGCTAACGGCTTCGTGTTGGCGGAGGCGCGGCGGCTCACGACTTCCCGTTGGCGGAGGGGCGGCGCTGACGACTTCCCGTTGGCGGAGGGGCGGCGCTGACGACTTCCCGTTGGGGGAGGGGCGGCGGCTGACGACTTCCCGTTGGCGGAGGGGCGGCGGCTGTCGACTTCCCCTTGGCGGAGGGGCGGCGGCTGTCGACTTCCCCTTGGCGGAGGGGCGGCGGCTGTCGACTTCCCCTTGGCGGAGGGGCGGCGGCTGACGACTTCTCATTGGCGGAGGTGCGGCGGCTGACGACTTCTCATTGGCGGAGGTGCGGCGGCTGACGACTTCTCATTGGCGGAGGGGCGGCGGCTGACGAGTTCCCGTTGGCGGAGGGGCGGCGGCTGACGAGTTCCCGTTGGCGGAGCGGCGGCGGCTGACGAGTTCCCGTTGGCGGAGCGGCGGCGGCTGACGAGTTCCCGTTGGCGGAGGGGGCGGCGGCTGACGAGTTCCCGTTGGCGGAGGGCGGCGGCTGACGACTTCCCGTTGGCGGAGGGGCGGCGGCTGACGAGTTCCCGTTGGCGGAGGGGCGGCGGCTGACGAGTTCCCGTTGGCGGAGCGGCGGCGGCTGACGAGTTCCCGTTGGCGGAGCGGCGGCGGCTGACGAGTTCCCGTTGGCGGAGCGGCGGCGGCTGACGAGTTCCCGTTGGCGGAGGGGCGGCGGCTGACGACTTCCCGTTGGCGGAGGGGCGGCGGCTGACGACTTCCCGTTGGCGGAGGGCCGGCGGCTGACGACTTCCCGTTGGCGGAGGGCCGGCGGCTGACGACTTCCCGTTGACGGAGGGGCGGCGGCTGTCGACTTTGCTTTGGTGAAGGAGCGGCGGCTGACGGCTTCCCGTTTGCGGAGGGGCGGCGGCTGACGACCTCCCGTTGGCGGAGGGGCGGCGGCTGACGACCTCCCGTTGGCGGAGGGGCGGCGGCTGACGACTTCCCGTTGACGGAGGGGCGGCGGCTATCGACTTTCCTTTGGTGGAGGAGCGGCGGCTATCGACTTTCCTTTGGTGGAGGAGCGGCGGCTATCGACTTTCCTTTGGTGGAGGAGCGGCGGCTATCGACTTTCCTTTGGTGGAGGGGCGGCGGCTGACGACTTTCCTTTGGTGGAGGGGCGGCGGCTGACGACTTCACGTTGGCGGAGAGGCGGCGGCTGACGACTTCCCGTTGGCGGAGGGGCGGCAGCTGACGACTTCCCGTTGGCGGAGGGGCGGCGGCTGACGACTTCCCGTTGGCAAAGGGGCGGCGGCAGACGACTTCCCGTTGGCGGAGGGGCGGCGGCAGACGACTTCCCGTTGGCGGATGGGCGGCGGCTGGCGACTTCTCGTTGGCGGATGGGCGGCGGCTGGCGACTTCTCGTTGGCGGATGGGCGGCGGCTGGCGACTTCTCGTTGGCGGATGGGCTGCGGCTGGCGACTTCTCGTTGGCGGATGGGCTGCGGCTGGCGACTTCTCGTTGGCGGATGGGCTGCGGCTGGCGACTTCTCGTTGGCGGATGGGCGGCGGCAGACGACTTCTCGTTGGCGGAGGGGCGGCGGCTGTCGACTTCTCGTTGGCGGAGGGGCGGCGGCTGTCGACTTCTCGTTGGCGGAGGGGCGGCGGCTGACGACTTCCCCTTGGCGGAGGGGCGGCGGCTTGACGACTTCCCCTTGGCGGATGGGCGGCGGCTGGCGACTTCCCGTTGGCGGAGGGGCGGCGGCTGGCGACTTCCCGTTGGCGGAGGGGCGGCGGCTGACGACTTCCCGTTGGCGGAGGGGCGGTGGCGGCTGACGACTTCCCGTTGGCGGAGGGGCGGTGGCGGCTGACGACTTCCCGTTGGCGGAGGGGCGGCGGCGGCTGACAAATTCCCGTTGGCGGAGGGGCGGCGGCTGACGACTTCCCGTTGGCGGAGGGGCGGCGGCTGACGACTTCCCGTTGGCGGAGGGGCGGCGGCTGACGACTTCCCGTTGGCGGAGGGGTGGCGGCTGACGACTTCCCGTTGGCGGAGGTGCGGCGGCTGACGACTTCCCGTTGGCGGAGGTGCGGCGGCTGACGACTTCCCGTTGGCGGAGGTGCGGCGGCTGGCGACTTCCCGTTGGCGGAGGGGCGGCGGCTGGCGACTTCCCGTTGGCGGACGGGCGGCGGCTGACGACTTCACGTTGGCGGAGGGGCGGCGGCTGACGACTTAACGTTGGCGGAGGGGCGGCGGCTGACGACTTCCTGTTGGCGGAGGGGCGGCGGCTGACGACTTCCCGTTGAAGGAGGGGCGGCGGCTGTCGACTTCCCGTTGAAGGAGGGGCGGCGGCTGTCGACTTCCGTTTGGCGGAGGGGCGGCGGCTGTCGACTTCCCGTTGGCGGAGGGGCGGCGGCGGCTGACGACTTCCCGTTGGCGGAGGGGCGGCGGCTGACGACTTCCCGTTGGCGGAGGGGCGGCGGCTGACGACTTCCCGTTGGCGGAGGGGCGGCGGCTGACGACTTCCCGTTGGCGGAGGGGCGGCGGCTGACGACTTCCCGTTGGCGGAGGGGCGGCGGCTGACGACTTCCCGTTGGCGGAGGGGCGGCGGCTGACGACTTCTCGTTGGCGGAGGGGCGGCGGCTGACGACTTCCCGTTGGCGGAGGGGCGGCGGCTGACGACTTCCCGTTGGCGGAGGGGCGGCGGCTGACGACTTCCCGTTGGCGGAGGGGCGGCGGCTGACGACTTCTCGTTGGCGGAGGGCAGCGGCTGACGACTTCTCGTTGGCGGAGGGGCAGCGGCTGACGACTTCTCGTTGGCGGAGGGGCAGCGGCTGACGACTTCTCGTTGGCGGAGGGGCAGCGGCTGACGACTTCTCGTTGGCGGAGGGGCAGCGGCTGACGATTTCCCGTTGGCGGAGGGGCGGCGACTGACGACTTCCCGTTGGCGGAGGGGCGGCGGCTGACGACTTCCCGTTGGCGGAGGGGCGGCGGCTGCCGACTTCTCGTTGGCGGAGGGGCGGCGGCTGCCGACTTCTCGTTGGCGGAGGGGCGGCGGCTGCCGACTTCCCGTTGGCGGAGGGGCGGCGGCTGCCGACTTCCCGTTGGCGGAGGGGCGGCGGCTGACGACTTCCCGTTGGCGGAGGGGCAGCGGCTGACGACTTCCCGTTGGCGGAGGCGCGGCGGCTGACGACTTCCCGTTGGCGGAGGGGCGGCGGCTGACGATTTCCCGTTGGCGGAGGGGCGGCGGCTGACGATTTCCCGTTGGCGGAGGGGCGGCGGCTGACGACCTCCCGTTGGCGGAGGGGCGGCGGCTGACGACCTCCCGTTGGCGGAGGGGCGGCGGCTGACGACTTCTCGTTGGCAGAGGGGCGGCGGCTGACGACTTCTCGTTGGCAGAGGGGCGGCGGCTGACGACTTCTCGTTGGCAGAGGGGCGGCGGCTGACGACTTCTCGTTGGCGGAGGGGCGGCGGCTGACGACTTCTCGTTGGCGGAGGGGCGGCGGCTGACGACTTCTCGTTGGCGGAGGGGCGGCGGCTGACGACTTCTCGTTGGCGGAGGGCGGCGGCTGACGACTTCCCGTTGGCGGAGGGGCGGCGGCTGACGACTTCCCGTTGGCGGAGGGGCGGCGGCTGACGACTTCCCGTTGGCGGAGGGGCGGCGGCTGACGACTTCCCGTTGGCGGAGGGGCGGCGGCTGACGACTTCCCGTTGGCGGAGGGGCGGCGGCTGGCGACTTCCCGTTGGCGGAGGGGCGGCTGCTGACGACTTCCCGTTGGCGGAGGGGCGGCGGCTGACGACTTCCCGTTGGCGGAGGGGCGGCGGCTGACGACTTCCCGTTGGCGGAGGGGCGGCGGCTGACGACTTCCCGTTGGCGGAGGGGCGGCGGCTGACGACTTCCCGTTGGCGGAGGGGCGGCGGCTGACGACTTCCCGTTGGCGGAGGGGCGGCGGCTGACGGCTTCCCGTTGGCGGAGGGGCGGCGGCTGACGACTTCCCGTTGGCGGAGGGGCGGCGGCTGACGACTTCCCGTTGGCGGAGGGGCGGCGGCTGACGACTTCCCGTTGGCGGAGGGGCGGCGGCTGACGACTTCCCGTTGGCGGAGGGGCGGCGGCTGACGACTTCCCGTTGGCGGAGGGGCGGCGGCTGACGACTTCCCGTTGGCGGAGGGGCGGCGGCTGACGACCTTCCATTGGCGGAGGGGCGGCGGCTGACGACCTTCCATTGGCGGAGGGGCGGCGGCTGTCGACCTTCCGTTGACGGAGGGGCGGCGGCTGACGGCTTTCCGTTGGCGGAGGGGCGGCGGCTGACGGCTTTCCGTTGGCGGAGGGGCGGCGGCTGACGGCTTCGTGTTCGCGGAGGCGCGGCGGCTGACGGCTTCGTGTTGGGGGAGGCGCGGCGGCTGACGGCTTCGTGTTGGGGGAGGCGCGGCGGCTGACGACTTCGTGTTGGCGGAGGGGCGGCGGCTGACGACTTCCCGTTGGCGGAGGGGCGGCGGCTGACGACCTCCCGTTGGCGGAGGGGCGGCGGCTGACGACTTCTCGTTGGCGGAGGGGCGGCGGCTGACGACTTCTCGTTGGCGGAGGGGCGGCGGCTGACGACTTCTCGTTGGCGGAGGGGCGGCGGCTGACGACTTCCCGTTGGCGGAGGGGCGGCGGCTGACGACTTCCCGTTGGTGGAGGTGCGGCGGCTGGCGACTTCCCGTTGGCGGAGGGGCGGCGGCTGACGACTTCCCGTTGGCGGAGGGGCGGCGGCTGACGACTTCCCGTTGGCGGAGGGGCGGCGGCTGACGACTTCCCGTTGGCGGAGGGGCGGCGGCTGACGACTTCCCGTTGGCGGAGGGGCGGCGGCTGACGACTTCCCGTTGGCGGAGGGGCGGCGGCTGACGGCTTCCCGTTGGCGGAGGGGCGGCGGCTGACGGCTTCCCGTTGGCGGAGGGGCGGCGGCTGACGGCTTCCCGTTGGCGGAGGGGCGGCGGCTGACGGCTTCCCGTTGGCGGAGGGGCGGCGGCTGACGGCTTCCCGTTGGCGGAGGGGCGGCGGCTGACGGCTTCCCGTTGGCGGAGGGGCGGCGGCTGACGGCTTCCCGTTGGCGGAGGGGCGGCGGCTGACGGCTTCCCGTTGGCGGAGGGGCGGCGGCTGACGGCTTCCCGTTGGCGGAGGGGCGGCGGCTGACGGCTTCCCGTTGGCGGAGGGGCGGCGGCTGACGGCTTCCCGTTGGCGGAGGGGCGGCGGCTGACGGCTTCCCGTTGGCGGAGGGGCGGCGGCTGACGGCTTCCCGTTGGCGGAGGGGCGGCGGCTGACGGCTTCCCGTTGGCGGAGGGGCGGCGGCTGACGGCTTCCCGTTGGCGGAGGGGCGGCGGCTGACGGCTTCCCGTTGGCGGAGGGGCGGCGGCTGACGGCTTCCCGTTGGCGGAGGGGCGGCGGCTGACGGCTTCCCGTTGGCGGAGGGGCGGCGGCTGACGGCTTCCCGTTGGCGGAGGGGCGGCGGCTCACGACTTCCCGTTGGCGGAGGGGCGGCGGCTCACGACTTCCCGTTGGCGGAGGGGCGGCGGCTCACGACTTTTCGTTGGCGGAGGGGCGGCGGCTCACGACTTTTCGTTGGCGGAGGGGCGGCGGCTCACGACTTCCCGTTGGCGGAGGGGCGGCGGCTCACGACTTTCCGTTGGCGGAGGGGCGGCGGCTCACGACTTTCCGTTGGCGGAGGGGCGGCGGCTGACGACTTCCCGTTGGCGGAGGGGCGGCGGCTGACGACTTCCCGTTGGCGGAGGGGCGGCGGCTGACGACTTCCCGTTGGCGGAGGGGCGGCGGCTGACGACTTCCCGTTGGCGGAGGGTCGGCGGCTGACGACCTCCCGTTGGCGGAGGGTCGGCGGCTGTCGACTTTCCTTTGGTGAAGGAGCGGCGGCTGACGGCTGACGATGGAGAAGTCCGCGTTGGAGAAGTCCGCGTTGGAGAAAGTCCGCGTTGGATAAAGTCCGCGTGGGAGAAAAGTCCGCGCTGGAGAAACTCCGCGCTGGAGAAACTCCGTGTTTGAGAAACTCCGTGTTTGAGAAACTCCGTGTTTGAGAAACTCCGTGTTTGAGAAACTCCGAGTTTGAGAAACTCCGTGTTTGAGAAAATCCGAACTGGAGAAACTCCGCTATGGAGAAACTCCGCGATGGAGAAACTCCGCTATGGAGAAACTCCGCGATGGAGAAACTCCGCGCTGGAGAAACTCCGCACTGGAGAAACTCCGTGTTTGAGAAACTCCGCACTAGAGAAACTCCGCGTTTGAGAAACTCCGCGATGGAGAAACTCCGCGATGGAGAAACTCTGCGCTGGAGAAACTCCGGCCTGGAGGAACTCCGCGATGGAGAAACTGCGTTTGAGAAACTCCGCGTTGGGGAAACTCCGTGCTGCATAAAATCTGCGCTAGAGAAACTCCGCGCTGGAGATACTCCGTGCTGGAGAAAATCCGCGCTGGAGAAAGTTCGCGCCGGAGAAACTCTGTGCTGGAGAAACTCCGCGCTTGAGAAAGTTCGCGCCGGAGAAACTCTGTGCTGGAGAAACTCCGCGCTTGAGAAACTCCGCGCTTGAAAAACTCCGCGCTGGAGAAACTCCGCGCTGGAAAAACTCCGCGGAGAAGAAACTCAGCGATGGAGAAACCCCGCGATGGACAAACTCCGCGATGGAGAAACTCCGCGTTGGTGAAAGTCCGCGTTGGAGAAAAGTCCGCGTTGGAGAAAAGTCCGCGTTGGAGAAAAGTCCGCGTTGGAGAAAAGTCCGCGTTGGAGAAAAGTCCGCGTTGGAGAAAAGTCCGCGTTGGAGAAAAGTCCGCGCTGGAGAAACTCCACGCTGAAGAACCCCGCGCTGGAGCGACTCCAAGTTGGAGAAACTCCGCGCTGGAGAAACTCTGTGCAGCATAAAATCTGCGCTGGAGAAACTCCGCGCTGGAGATACTCCGCGCTGGATAAACTCCGCGATGGAGAAACTCCGCGCTGGAGATACTCCGTGCTGGAGAAACTCCGTGTTGGAGAAACTCTGCGCTGGAGAAACTTCGCGTTGCAGAAACTGCGCGTTGGAGAAAGTCCGCGTTGGAGAAGCAAAGTCCGCGTTGGAGAAAGACCGCGTTGGAGAAACTCCGCGCTGGAGAAACTCCGCGCTGGTGAAATTCCGCGTTGGAGATACTACGCGCTGGAGAAACTCCGTGTGCGAGAAACTCCGCGCTGGAGAAACTGCGCGATGGAGAAACTCCGTGTTGGAGAAACTCCGTGCTGGAGAAACTCCGAGCTGGAGAAACTCCGCGCTTGAGAAAGTCCGTGTTGGGGAAAGTCCGCGCTGGATAAACTCCGTGCTGGAGAAACTCCGCGTTGGATAAACTCCGCGCTGGGTGAAGTCCGCGCTAGAGAAACTCCAAATTGGAGAAACTCCGCTCTGGAGAAACTCCGCGCTGGAGAAACTCTGCGCTGGAGAAAGTCCGCGCTGGAGAAACTCCGCGCTTGAAAAACTCCGCGCTGGAAAAACTCCGCGCAGGAGAAACTCCGCGATGGAGAAATTCCGCGATGGACAAACTCCGCGATGGAGAAACTCCGCGTTGGTGAAAGTCCGCGTTGGAGAAAAGTCCGCGTTTTAGAAAAGTCCGCGTTGGAGAAAAGTCCGCGCTGGAGAAACTCCGCGCTGGAGAAACTCCGCACTGGAGAAACTTCGTGTTGGATAAACTCCGCGTTGGAGAAACTCCGTCCTGCATAAAATCTGCGCTGGAGAAAGTTCGCGTTGGAGAAACTCCCGGGCTGGAGAAACTCCGGGCTGGAGAAACTCCGCGATGTAGAAACTCCGCGCTGGAGAAACTCCGCGCTTGAGAAATTCCGCGCTGAAGAAACTCCGTGTTGTGGAAACTCCGCGCCGGAGAAACTCCGCGCTGGAGAAACTCCGCGCTGGAGAAACTCCGTGTTGGAGAAACTCCGTGTTGGATAAACTCCGCGCTGGAGAAACTCCGGGCTGGAGAAACTCCGCGCTGTAGACACTCTACGCTGGAGAAACTCCGCGTTGGAGAAACTCCATGTTGGAGAAACTCCGCGCTGGAGAAACTTCGCGTTGGAGAAAATTCTCGTTGGAGAAACTCCGCGATGGAGAAACTCCTCGCTGGAGAAACACCGTGTTTGAGAAAATCTGTGTTGGATAAACTCCGCGCTTGAGAAACTCCGTGTTGGAGAAACTCTGTGTTGAAGAAACTCCGCACTGGAGAAACTTTGTGTTGGATAAACTCCGCGTTGGAGAAACTCCGTGCTGCATAAAATCTGCGCTGGAGAAACTCCGCACTAGAGAAAATGCGTTTGAGAAACTTAGGGATGGAGAAACTCCGCGGTGGAGAAACTCCGGGCTGGAGAAACTCCGCGATGTAGAAACTCCGCGCTGGAGAAACGCCGCGCTGGAGAAAGTTCGCGTTGGAGAAACTCCGCGTTGAAGAAACTCCGCGCTGGAGAAATTCCGCGCTGAAGAAGCACCGTGTTGGAGAAACTCCGCGCTGGAGAAACTCCGCGTTGGAGAAACTCCGCTTTGGAGAAACTTCGCGCTGGAGAAACTCCGCAATGGAGAAACTCCGCGCTGGAAAAACTCCACGCTGGAGAAACTTCGTTTGGAGAAACTCCGCGTTGGAGAAACTCCGTGCTGGAGAAACTCCGCGCTGCACAAAATCTGCGCTGGAGAAACTCCGCGCTGGAGAAACTCCGTGCTGGAGAAACTCCGCGCTGGAGAAACTCCGCGCTGGAGAAACTTCGCGTTGGAGAAATTCTGCGTTGGAGAAAGTCCGCGTTGGAGAAAGACCGCGTTGGAGAAACTCCGCGCTGGAGAAACTCCGCGCTGGAGAAACTCCGCGTTTGAGAAACTCCGAACTGGAGAAATTCCGCGTTTGAGAAACTCCGCGATGGAGAAACTCCGCGCTGTAGACACTCCGCGCTGGAGAAACTCCGTGTTGGAGTAACTCCGCGCTGGAGAAACTTCGCGTTGGAGAAAATTCTCATTGGAGAAACTCCGCGATGGAGAAACTCCGCGTTGGAGAAACTCCGCGTTGGAGAAAAGTCCGCGTTGGAGAAAAGTCCGCGCTGGAGAAACTCCGTGTTGGAGAAAATCTGTTGGATAAACTCCGCGCTTGAGAAACTCCGTGTTGGAGAAACTCTGTGTTGGAGAAACTCCGCACTGGAGAAACTTCGTGTTGGATAAACTCCGCGTTGGAGAAACTCCGTGCTGCATAAAATCTGCGCTGGAGAAACTCCGCACTAGAGAAAATGCGTTTGAGAAACTTCGGGATGGAGAAACTCCGCGATGGAGAAACTCCGCGCTGGAGATACTCCGTGCTGGAGAAACTCCGTGTTGGAGAAACTCTGCGCTGGAGTAACTTCGCGTTGCAGAAACTGCGCGTTGGAGAAAGTCCGCGTTGGAGAAGCAAAGTCCGCGTTGGAGAAAGACCGCGTTGGAGAAACTCCGCGCTGGTGAAACTCCGGGCTGGAGAAACTCCGCGCTGCACAAAATCTGCGCTGGAGAAACTCCGCGCTGGAGAAACTCCGCGCTGGAGAAACTCCGTGTTGGAGAAACTCCGCGTTGGATAAACTCCGCGCTGGAGAAACTTCGCGTTGGAGAAATTCTGCGTTGGAGAAAGTCCGCGTTGGAGAAAGACCGCGTTGGAGAAACTCCGCGCTGGAGAAACTCCGCGCTGGAGAAACTCCGCGTTTGAGAAACTCCGAACTGGAGAAATTCCGCGTTTGAGAAACTCCGCGATGGAGAAACTCCGCGCTGTAGACACTCCGCGCTGGAGAAACTCCGCGTTGGAGAAACTCCGTGTTGGAGAAACTCCGCGCTGGAGAAACTTCGCGTTGGAGAAAATTCTCATTGGAGAAACTCCGCGATGGAGAAACTCCGCGTTGGTGAAAGTCCGCGTTGGAGAAAAGTCCGCGTCCGAGAAAAGTCCGCGCTGGAGAAAATCCGCGCTGGAGAAACTCCGCGCTGGAGAAACTCCGCGCTGGAGAAACTCCTCGCTGGAGAAACTCCGTGTTGGAGAAAATCTGTGTTGGATAAACTCCGCGCTTGAGAAACTCCGCGTTGGAGAAACTCCGTGTTGGAGAAACTCTGTGTTGGAGAAACTCCGCACTGGAGAAACTTCGTGTTGGATAAACTCCGCGTTGGAGAAACTCCGTGCTGCATAAAATCTGCGCAGGAGAAACTCCGCACTAGAGAAAATGCGTTTGAGAAACTTCGGG